>NC_067141.1:5665748-5753248 GCF_903995435.1 Acomys russatus
CGGTGACAGCAGACTGACATTAATTATCTGCGGTTAGATTATCTGAAAGCACAAGCAGAGCGCTGTCAGTGCTGCAGAAAGGCATCTCTGCTGATGTGCCTCACAGCCCAGACCAGGGCAGAGGCCAGTTTCTGGAGCCAAGGAATGGTGATTGAGGCCAGTATCCCTTCCCTACCCTGCCCCAAGAGAATGTCTCATAAAGGGCCTTTGGGCCAGGCTCTCAGTGGTGAGAAATCTGTTAACTGTGACCCACCCCAGTGCCCAGGTCATCCTCACACCCTGAAGGCTCTACCTTTGCAGATGTTTCCTTTTCTTTGTGGTGGCCTTCTCTGCCCTCACCACTTTGCACACACACTGTGGCAACCACGAAGGCCTGAGGTCAGTCCTACTTCTCCCTTCTGTTCTCCCAGCTCATTCTCTTAATCCATTTGCCAACGGTGGCCTCCTGCCAGGTGGCCTTTACACTGGTGCCCACATACCCCACGGTAGAATTCCTCAAATCCCACCGCAAAATTTCATAAATCTTCGCCAATGGTAGCAAATCGCACAGGGAAACAGTGTGGCCTGGCCACAAAAGAAGTAGCTCACACAACCTAGGTCAAGCCGCCGCGCAGCCCCTGCTTAGCTGTGTGACTCTGAGCAACATATTTGCCCTCTCTGAGCCTCAGTTCCCTCCTATGTAAGTGGATAAGCCCAACCCACAGGCCTGTTTAAAGGGCTGGATTAGGGGAGGTAGCAGGCACTGGGATGGGAACAGCCTCACTTGGCTGCCCCCTTGATGCATTTCCTGCTTAAAGTAGATCGTCCCCATTCACAGTGGGCCTCCTGAGTGTGCCCATTGGAGCAGTGGCGGTCAAGGCTCCCCGGCTTCAGCACTGGAAGGTGGTGGCTCTGCAGCAGCCAGTGGTGTCCTGCTCATCATAACACAACTCCACCTTAGATGGCAGTAGCGTCTGGCCCGTTGTGACAACCTTCTTGTGGGTCTTTGCAGACTTTCCCCATGCCTTGATAGATAACTCTGTTCTGGGCCTTGTGGCAGGAAGTCACGTGGACAGCCCCAATTGTAAGTCCCAGGGAATGTTCATCGAGTATATAGAGTGAATGAATGAATCAGTGAATGAATGAATGAATGAATGAATGAATGAATAGCAAGTATAACCTGAGATATAGAGATCGCAAGAGACTTGAATTCAGGAACTCTGAGTTCCAGCTCTGCCACCATCAGGCCTGGAAGAAGTATTGATCCAGAGGCAAATCATGGCTCCTAGACTGAGGCTCTACTCAGTTTTCTCATCTGAGCGATGGGGATGGTGACAGCGCTAACCCCTCCCACCACAGAAGCGTTTTCCTACCTCTGTGTTAAACTGCCCTGACAAAGCAGCTTTAGGGGTCAGGGTTCATTCTGGCTCACGGCTCAAGATATAGACCATAATATGAGGATGTCAAGGCAGCAGGAGCTGGAAGCAACTGGTCACCCTGCACCAACAATCAGAAAAGAGAGCTATCAGTGCTCACTGGTAGCCTGGTCACTTTCTCCATTTATACAATCAAGGACCCTCTGCTTAGGAAATGGTCCCATCCACAATTAACATGGGTCTTCCCACACAAATTGGCACAATTAAGATAACTCCCCAAACAGGCATGACCAGCCACCAGTCTCCCAAGTAACTATCAATTCTGTCAAGTTGATAGCCAACACCATCACACTGATGAAGTGCTGTATAAACTATAGTGTGCTAGACCCTGCTGGTCTCGGAAGCAGCCTTGCACCTTTCCCTACCTGCTTTGCCACTAGGAGAAACGGCTTCTCTCCAGCCGCTGTACTGGGTCAGCCATGTCTGGCATCATCAAGACGTGACAGGGCGTGGGTGGGTAATATATACTGCATGTAAGGAAGCTAATATATCCTCACACATCCCTTTTAATAATGTTGTAAATATGTCTGATGGGAGAGATAATAAAGATACAGCAAGCGTAATGGCAATGATGGATCAGACAGATAGGGTCTCACATTCGTCGCCAGGGCGGCCTGTCACAGCTCCTTTATAGATGGTGTCTTTGGTAGATGATGGTGTCAAGTCTGTCTTGAGTTATGGGATGCAAGAGCCCTTACTTTGCACGGTGCTTCTAATAAGTAGAGGGACAGCATGAGAGTGGGAACAGTGCTGGTCACCAAATCTGGCCCACCCAGGTTCAAACTCAGGCTGGGATGCTCCCAACTGTGTGGGTTTGAAAGAATCACCTACCTACTTTCTCTGAGTCTAGCATTAAGAGCAAGGTGGAAAAGATCTACTTTTAGTGTGGAAATCATAATGGTGGGCAAGTAGACTGCTTCTGTCCCTGGAAAACTCCAACTCATTGTCCAATATGCAAAGCAGAACTTCTTGGAGAAAATTGCTGCACTTGGGGGAATTTTGCCACTGGGCTCCTGAAGTGTACCACAGCATTTTTCACTTACCCTGGAGCATGGTGGGCGGAGCATAGAGCCCAACCTAGCAAACTGACAATGACTAAAGGACTCTCAGCATGTGAAAGCTGCCACCATAGCCAAGCTCAAACAGTTCACAGGTCCACCGTCTGGATATGGGCCTGGAGGGTGGCCGTCATGTCTGAAGTGGGAGCTGACTATCCAGTGCTCAGTTCCAGCCTTCCTGTGTATTACAGTTCAGCCCATGGAGTAATTAAATCCTTTAAATTATCCAGCAGCATTTAGATGCTATGTTTAAAACAGAAGCATCTCAGCATCTAGCTGCCATGACAATTTCTCACCCTGGTAGGCTCAGGGTGACTATTTCCCAGAGCTGTTATTGACCTTAGACTCTACTTGGTTTTTCTTTGTTTGTTTGTTTGTTGGTTGGTTGGTTGGTTGGTTGGTTGGTTGGTTGGTTTTTAGACATGGTTTCTTGTTTTTTAATTTTATTAATTTATTTATTCATGTCACATCCCTATCATAGCCCCCTTCTACCTCACCTCCTGGCCCCACCCTCCCTCTCTTTTTCCCCTACTACCCCTCCCCTACTCATCAGGAAAGGTGAGCACCCATACCAACCTACTCTAGTACATCATATTCCTCTGTGGCCTGTTGAGGCATCCCCACCAGCGGTAAGTGACCAAAAAGCAGCAGACAACTGAGTATATGCCAAAGACAATCCCTCCTCCCCTTACTAGAGGACCACATGAAGTCTGAGGTACCCACCAGCTACATTTGTGTAGGGGCCCTAGATCCAGTCCATGCATGGTCATTAGTTGGTGTTTCAGTCTCTGCAAGGCTTTCTGGGCCCTGGTTAGTTGCCTCTGTTGGTCTTCTTGTGGAGCTCCTGTTTCCCCCTCTTTTTCACAAGACTCCCTACACTTTGCCCAATTTTTGGCTTTAAGTCTCAGCATCTGTTTCAATCCACTGCTGGGTAGAGCCTCTCAGGGAAAAGTATTCTAGGTTCCCCTCTGGAAGCATAACAGAGATGGTTAATAGTGCCAGGTGTTGGCTCTCTCCATCTCCGATGCCAAGCTATACTACAAACCAATAGTAATAAAAACTGCATAATACTGACATAGAAATAGACTGGTTGATCAATGGAATTGAATCAAAGACCCAGAAATAAAACTCACACACCTACAGACATTTTATTTTTGACAAAGGAGCCAAAACCATATAATGGAAAAAGTGGTGTTGATCTAACTGGATGTCTACTTGCAGAAAAATGTAAATAGATCCATATTTATCACCCTGCACAAAACTCAAGTCCAAGTGCTTCAAAGACTGCAACATAAAAACTAGATACACTCAATCTATTACAAGAGAAAGTGGGGCTCAGACATGAACTCATTGGCACAGGAGACATGGTTGCTTTGTGTAGCACTGGCTGTCCTGCAACTAGCTCTATAGACCAGGCTAGCCTGGCCTACAGAGATCTACCTACCTCTGCTTCCACTAACTTCACTGTTTTTTCCAGAGGCTACTAGTCTGGCCAGCTGTATAATATAAGACATTTCTGGGTAACCTTCTTATGGCTCAAGGGTCAGAGACTGACATAGGGGATTATGTTACTCAGCTCTCTGTCACTGTGACAAAATGCCTGAGATAAGGAATTTCAAAGAAGAAAATATTAATTTGGGTTCCTAGAGTGAGAGAGTTCAGTTTGTGGTCATTTGATGTTGTTGCTTGGTGCATCATAGTAGACTATTTACCAGACAGAAGCTGCTCACCTCACAGCAGCCAGGAAACAGAGAAAAAGAGAACCCCTAGAGCAGTGCTTTCTCAGCCTGTGGGTCATGGCCTCTTTGGGTACATTGGTAAACACAGGTATTTAGATTACCATTCATAACAGTAGCAAAATTACAGTTATGAAGCAGCAAGAAAAATAATCTTGTGGTTGTGAGTCACCACAACATGAGGAACTGTGTTAAAGGGTCACAGCATTAGAAAGTTGAGAACACTAACCTAGAATCCCATTCCCTCCAAGGGCACAATGCCAATGGCCTAACTTCTTCCCTCTCTTTCATCAAGGGCCCCAGCTCCTCCAAATAGCACAGCAGGCAAATGGGCAAGGCTTCAGCACAGGGCATTGTGGGATATTTACACCCAAACCACAGCAAGAACCTCCCCAGCCTGGCCCATATCTGGATGTCAGGAAGGGGTTGGTGTGGGCTGGGCCAGATGGGGGCCCAGGCTACTAGTTCTGAAGCCAGCACTCATTCCCCTTAAAAAGCATGACATGAGCTTAGATCAAAAGATGAAATTAGTTTGGGAGGGGCGAGTTCAGCTGAGAGAAACCAATCTTTCTGGCACAAACATGATCGATGCATGCTCAGGGAATTCCTCTAGAAGCTGTGAAATTGCATAAAAGATTTGATCAAGGTCTCTATCAAATGCCAAGCTGTAATGACCGCTATTTTTTTCTTAACTGGATTTTAATTTTTATGATTATGATTTGGGAACTGATGGAGCAGAGGAGAGGCCCCAGCCTCAGGACCCATCTTTCATTCCCTCCTGAGAAGCATTTGAAGAATTCAAGGAAACTCAGTTGAAAAAAAAATATTTGGTTCCCAGTGTTTCACCTTGTGTCCCTGGTCCCCAACTTGGCATCAGCTTGGAAGCTGAACTGGAATCAATGGAGGAAAAAAAAAGAATGGAATAAATCGGGACATGAATAGCTTTGAAGTTGAAATCAATGTGGAGGAGGGGAAGGATAGAGGGAAGAGAGAGAGGGGAGGGGTACAGAGGAGGGGGAGAGGGGAGGGGGAGAGGGGCAGCCTGCTCCCTTGCTCCCCCTGGGAAGGGAAAGAATGAAAACCATCTTGGTGCACTGATTTCCATCCCTCACTTGAAATCAGGAATATGAGGAGAAAGAGGGGAAAAAAGCCAAGGATGTGTATGTGTGTGCCTCTGCCTATTCCTGAAAAAAAAAATGGGCTAGAGAGTCATTTGTTGGCTGAGTGTGGTGAGTTTGAGGTTAGCCTGAGCTATATAGTGTGGCTCTGACAATAAAGAAAATACAGTGGAAAAAGAGGGGAGAGGAGAAGAGTAGGAAAAAAAGGAAAGGGGACCCCCACCCTTTATTTCACACGGTCTTCTTCACTTTGTGCTGGAAAATGCTTACCCCCATTTTACAAAAAGCATTAAGTAATTTCTCCCATGTTCATCTGGGCTTCCCATGTCTCCTGATGTCCATCATTTGCCCTGAACTTGCCTAGATTCTCTATCTGGCGTAGGCCAGTGATTGCTCCTGGTGCTTACAGACAAATTATTTCCAAGGCTCCAAATCACACTTAGAAAGAGGATTCCCCAGGGACAGCAGCCTGACCCTGTGCCTCTCACTACAATTAGACTTAAATCATTCTGTCCCCAAGAGGATCAAGCTAGTCCCTTTATGGCTCCAGGGGAAGAAATTTCATTCTACCTTGAACACACCATAAGCTTTTAGCATCCCTCATCCTCCACAGAGTGGTACTGGCTGGAGTCTCACTGAATCCTTGTGCCTCAGGCTGGATCAAGCCCCTGGACCAAGCTGAAGCTGAATGGTGGGCTTGCTCTCCTCCTCTCTTCCTTCTGTCCTTAGTCTCCAGACCTTTGCCCTCTTCCTTTGCAATGCAGCACCTGACCAGCCTAAAGATAATATTTGGTAGGTAGTAATTTCGTCCTCTGTAAGTCTTCTGCCATGCTAGAACACAGGGGCTGCAGAGACAGCTGGCCATCACTGTCCTTCCCTGAAGGAGGTGGGTTAGGAAGGAACCTCTTTAAATACGTGGCTACAACACTGAGCAATAAGAGCAAATACATAGGACTCCACAGGCCCAGGGCAGGGCCAGCACCATCTCTAACAATCTAGCTTGCATCCCATAGAGGAGATGGTGCTTTGGTCCTGTAGTCAGGGAGAGAGAGGATGTCAGGTGAACTGGAAATAAAAGGATGCTTCTGCAGGCTGGACCACAGCTTGTACAGCAGTGAACATTCCAACAATAAGCCCTAAAGCTCAGCAGCTTGAAAGAGAAAACATTTCTTCTTGTGCCTGTGGGTCTACAGGGTGTGCAGACGACTGCAGTGCGCTGGCCTGGCCTGCCTGCCTGTCATCTCTGCTATGCTACACAGTCAGCTGCATTTCTCTCATGCTATGCATGGCCTAGGGAAACCCCGTGCCTGTGAGTGCTCTGGGCCCACCTAATACACTCCCTTCTCACAGGGGAGTCCCAGGGCCAGGAGGACAGTCAGGAGCATGTACAGACTCCTGTGGCTTACACCAGGATAGATAGAACCCACCCCAAGTCATTGGCCCAGCAAGTCACGTGGCCAGCTTCCAACATAAACGGGTGGGGAAAGTCACTTTGCTATACTAGGAAAGTCTATAGAGTCACATGATAAAATAGTATGGATAAAGGGTCAGAAAGGTGTCACAGTGTGTTAAAAGATCTTTCCACTAAACCCAAAAACCTGAGTTTGAGCCTCGTAACACACATGGTAGAAAGAAAGGACAAACTTCTGCATATTGTCCCTTGACCATGGGCCAAACTACAGTGTACATAGATAGTTTAATACTGCAGTGATGAATACCTGCCTAAAGGACCCAACTGCCCCTGAAAGAGTGGGATACAGAAGAGGGTATAAAAGTGGGACCCAGCATGTCCTTCCCATGGAGGAAAACTCGGGAGAGCAGCTTGAGGGAGAAGGAGCACTGGGGCTGTGGTACTCACAGTACACCTTATACCAAGCTCTGGCTTCCACCTTCTCCAAGGACATATCTGATATGAAATCTTCAGCATCCATGCAAAAAGAGCAGTAAGAACTGGGGAGCAGAGAAGGGGGGATAGGTTGTAGGCATCACCGATGCAGTGACCCCTCCCTCACTTAGGGAAGGCGGTGCAATCCAGTTTCCCTGATGGGATTTTGAAAGGCTCTTGCTTTCCATATTGAAAGGAGATGATGGAAAGAGATGGTGGTGTTCTCTATACCACTGTCCACTCCCCATCTTAAATTCAATGATGCCCTAGCTAATACTTGTGGTCCCTGCTAGATGAATGTGCAATGGGAGATAAAGCGAAAAGTGTAAGAGCCCTAGTCTTGAATGGCATCTTTGTTGACCCTTTGGCCTCCAGAGAGCACTTTAGGGAAGTAGTAGGACCTCTTATGGTTTACTTGCTCCTGGAGTAATCTGTCATTCACAGTGAAATGTGTTTTGGCCTGATCAGGGGCCAAGACACTACCCTGGAGAAATAACAGAAAATATTTAAAAGATGTGTTTGGTGCAGAAGCAGTCACGGGAAGAGGCAGCAAAGGTGACAGAAAGATGCTCCGCACATGGGGGCACTGTCTTAGCCAGCATCCTATTGCTGCAAAGAGACACCTTGACCACAGCAACTCTTATAAAAACAAAGCAGCTCATTGGGGCTGGCTCACAATTGGAGAAGGTTAGTGCGTTGTTACCATGGGGGGAAGAAGCATGGTGGCATGTAGGCAGACACAGTGCTGGAGAAGGAGCTGAGACTTTTACATCCGGATCTGCAGGCAGCAGCAACAGAGAGAGAGAGAGAGAGAGAGAGAGAGAGAGAGAGAGAGAGAGAGAGAGAGAGAGAGAGAGAGAGAGAGAGAGAGAGAGAGAGACCCTGGGCCTGTCTTGGGCAACTGAAACCCCCAAGCCCACCTCCAGTGACACACACTTCATCCAACAAGGCCATACCTCCTAATCTCTCTCAAGTAGTGTCACTCCTTAATGACCAAGCATTCAGTTATACTATCCTATCCTATGGGGGCCACCCTTACTCAAACTACCACGGGTACTTACCATCATGACGGACAACCTGAGTCTGTCCTCAGGTCCTTCATAGTGAAAGGAGAGAACCAAGTGCTGCCATGCTGTCTTCCAGCTTCCACATGCCTCCCAAGTCTATGCAGGATCTACCTCCACAATAAATACATCTAGAAAGGAGGCAAGAAAGAAGAGTCAACTATCTCAGAAAGTGAGAGAATACTACACTGTAACCAAAAGCAACTTTGCAGATCATTTTGTTAGATGATGGGGGGATTTGTACACTTGGCACCTCAAATGCAGGAGGCCACTGACCTCCTCTTTGTTGGGAGAGAGTTGCAGGAGGAGGAAGGAAACGGGGAGGAAGATCACAGTGAAGGAGGAGCTGGCCTTGGGGCCTTGGGGCACATCAAGGCATACCCCACATGGTCTCCTTCTGCTGGGTCATACCCTTGACTCCAGAACACTGCCTGTGATTGAGGACGTGGCTGGGTAGCCCAAACAAATCCCCTTTTCAAAATAAGTTGTCCTCTGCAGGTTATGCTCGTCAAAGGCAGAACATAGGCTTTGTGTGCAGCAACATGAAGAGGTATCCCAGTTCTCTGTGGATTTGTTACATCTTTATTTTCAGGAGGTTCTGAGAGTATGCAATGAGGAGATAAAGGAAATGCATCACAATGCTCAAGAGGAAGCACAGCCAGGGAGGCTGACTCACTCTGGGATGGACATTTGGTACAGACTTGAACTTCGAAGCATGCGAGCACACAGCTACATGGCTGCTATGATTGTAGTAAGAAAACAGAGCCAATCTAGGAAAAGTAAGGACATCAGAAACTACGTCCTATGGTAGTATGTGGGCAACTGAGTCCAGCTGTGCCTAAAGCTGGAGGTTAAGCAAGCCAAGATGTGCACAATAAAAACCTCTTGTGCTAACCATTTCCATCCAGGCTATCTGGACAGAAGGATTTCCGATCTTAAAAGCAGGGCGAGCAGGGGCCCATGACTGCCCTTTTGGCTTCCACAGGCTAGCTCCAGCAGGCAGCAATTAGACCCTTCCCAGGTCTCTCCCAGAAGCATCCTGTTAACCACTGTGACTAAGCCAGCAACTTTAATTTCTGCCTGACATGATAGAAAAGGCTATTCTGTCACTTTAATTGTGCTCTTTCCTCCAGTTAGGAGAGAGGAGCCACCCACCCAACTTAGCACATCCAAGTGTCCATCAGGATGCTGACACTATTCCCCAGTGTATCCAAGATGAGGCTCGGGTTTTAGAGCAGCCAGCAGGTTCTTCTGAGATGTAGCCCCTCCAGGGTTGTCTATACAGCCAAAGCTCTCTGTCAAGGCACCTAATGATTCTCGGAGCAAGGTTTGTCAGAGGCCTGAACCACAGCAAGGCAAAGGCCTCAGAGGAAGCTAAGTGGCCAGAGTTGTGTGGGTTAAAGATATTTGTAGGCTGTGAGAGACAACCAATCAACCTGGGGCACTCCAAGTGAGAGACAGGCAGCCACAGAAAGGACCAGAAGCAGGAAATGTTCTAAGGACCAAGCCTTCTGGTATAGTCTCCCATCCCTGTTGAGATGGGATGGGGCTCAGCCACTGCAGCTCTATCTAACCTGCTTAGTGCTTACTAAGGGGTGCCCTGGTTTCATTTCTATGGCTGTGATAAAATACCCCTAACAGAAAGCAACTTAAGGGAGTTTACAACTCCTGATTACAGGGCATCTATATAGACTTGAGAATGAATCCCTCCCACCCTGAGCCAGAGACAAAGACATGCAAGCATACTGCATACCGTGGTTGGCTGCTTCAGCCCCTGTACAGTGACCTCCCTGCTATGATAGTGTGCAACCTGGAACTCTGAGATGCCATAAACCCATGCCTGCCCTTCCCCCAGTTGGTTAGTATATTTTATCGCAGCAACAGAAATGAAACTGAAAGAGAGCAATAAAGACACCAGAGAGGGACCCGTGCTAGACAGTGTGCCGAATCTGCTGTGATGGAAAAGTCACCTCTGAAGCCAAACAGAACACACTGCTCAGGGAGACGCAGGGAGGACAGAGGTGGCCACACATCACAGCCTGAAGTCCATCTCAGAGGGCTGCAGGACTGAGCGAGAAAAAAAACAGAACAACGAACCACACTGGGGTCCGTGGAAACCAAAGAGCTCACCCTGTCACAAAAGCAACTGACACTTCACACAAGGGAGAGCAGGTGCCGTTAGTGACTCCTAGAGAAGCCAGTAGTTTGCAGAATTAACTTTTTTTATATATTTTTTTTTATATTTGAAAATAAAATTATGTCATTTCCCTTCCCTTTCCTTTCTCTAACCACCCCTTGCAATCCCCTTGCTTCTTCTCAAATTCATGCCCTCCTTTTCTTTAATTTGTTTTATATATAAATAGGTATATATACATACTTCTAAGTGCACAAATATAACCGGCTCAGTCTAAACAATGTTACCTGTGTGTACGAGATCTCAGGCTGGCCACTTGAACCTGGATAAGCAGTTGGGGGACCCTTCCCTGGGGAAGGTGATCCTCCTGCTCTCAGCATTCACCAGTGGCTCATATTCTCTGTCGGGGATTGAGGCCTGGTTAGCTCCCCAGCCCCACTCCCCCATGTTAGCATAGCCACTGGTGTCCTCTTTGTTCATTTCTTGTTTAGGCAGCCATGTTGTTGAGACCTCATTGGTGTAGACTATCTGGTGTTCCTAGGAGACAATCTCATAACAAACTTCCTGTTCCTCTGGCTCTTATGCTCTTTCCACTTCCTCTTCCATCATGATCCCTGAGCCTTAGGGGCTGTGTTGTAGAAGTATCAGTTGGGCCTGGGCTCCACGTGGATTCTTGCTCTCTGTGTTTTGATCTGTTGTTGTTTTCTGTGATGGCCTTGGCTGTGGGGAGGTTTCTTTGATGAGAGGTGAGAACTACAGATAAATATCTAGAATAGACTTGGAGCTTATGCTGGTTTAGTGCAGTTCTCCATTTCTTTGTGGTTTCCAACTTAATGGAGTACAAGTTTGTAAAGTAGTATCTTGTAATATTCTGGATGTCTTTGATGTCTGCTGTGATGTTTTCCTGTTCGTTTCTGACTCATTAGTTTGGGTCCTTTCTTTATTTCTATTGATTAGTTGGGACAAGATGTCTGTCACTGTTTATCTTCTCAAAATATCAACCCTTAAATTCATTGAGTCTTAGAATTATTTTCTTTGTTTCTGTTTCATTAATTTCAGCTCTGGTTTGTATTATTTCTTGCTATATACTAGTTTGGGGTTTTGTTTGTTCTTGTTTCTTCAAATTTTTGAGCTGCATCATTAAGCCGTTTATTCCTGCTCTTTCTGGGTTTTTAATGTAGGCCCTTAGAACAATAAATTTCCCTTAAAGGACTGCTTTTAATGTATCCCAGAGGTTTTGTTGTGTTGTGTTTTCATGTTCATTAAGTTCCAGAGTTTATTTGTTTTGTTTTGTTTTGTTTTGTTTTTTGAGACAGGGTTTCTCTGTGTAGTCTTGGCTGCCGTGGACTCACTCTGTAGACCAGGCTGGCCTCAAACTCACATCTGTCTGCCTTTGTCTTTCAAGCGCTAAGATTAAAGGTGTGTGCCAACATGCCCAGAGAGTCCCAAGAGAATTGTTTACTTCTTTCTTGATTTCTCTTTTGATCCATGTATCATTAAGAAATGAGTTGCTTAATCTATATAAGTTTGTTCACTTACAAGCTTGTTTGCTGTGAATTTTTAATTTTATTATTCCATATAATCAAATAGGGTATAGGTTATTTTAATTCTTTTGAATTCATTAAGATTTGTTTTGTGCCCCAAGATGTGATATATTCTAGAGAAACTTCCACAATCTGCTGAGTAGAATGTATATCCTTTGGTGTTTGGTATTCTGTAGATATCTGTTAGTCCACTGATGTGTGATTCATTTAATTCTGATGTTCCTCTGTTTATCTTTGGTCCAGAAGACCTGTCTGTGGGAGAAAGTAGGGTTCTGAAATCACCTCCCCTTACTGAGCTGATGCTAAACCATGTATTTAGTTCCAGTAGTTCACTTTTTATAAAATTTGGTGCCCCTAAGTTTGGTGCATATACATTTAGAATAGTAATGTGTCATTGGTCAGCTGCTCCCTTGATTTGAATGAAGCACCCCCCTTTATCTCTTCTCATAAGCATTGTTGTTAGAACAATGGTGCCTGCTTGCTTCCTGGTCCCATTGATTGGAGTATTTTGTGTCCATCCTTTCACTTTAGGCAATACCTATCTTAAAAGCTAAGGTGCGTTTCTTATAGACAACAGATAGACAAACAGATTTGTCTTGTAGACAAATAGATTTTGTTTCCTGATCCATTCAGCCATTCTATGTCTTTTCATTGGGGAATCGAGGCCACTACTAATTAAAGTTACTATTGAAGGTGTGTCTTGATTACATACCCTGTGCTCTTGATTACTGGTACTGTTTGTGGTTTCAGTAATTATACTTTCTTTTTCTTTCTGTAGTTTATCAGCTATGCTCATTCTTCTTTTGAGGTCAAAATATTTCTTGATTCATTTTCTTTAGATGTGGCCTACTGGACATAAATTTTTTGGGCTGTTTATAACATGAAAAGTTTTTTCTTCTTCTTAGAATACGGCAGATAGCTTTTCTAGGCTCACTACTCTAGGTTGGCCTTCACAGTCTGTTAGGACTTGGAAAGCCTTGCTCCAGACTCCAGAGGCTTTCAAAGTTTCCATTGAGAATTTGACCATTGTTTTATGTGTGATTTGCATTTTCTTTCCTGCAGTGTTTGACTGTTTTGTATACTTGATGTTTTAACTATGATAGGCTGTGGAGGTCTTTTTTGTTTTTGTTTTGTTTTGTTTTGTTTTGTTCACATTTGTCTATTTGGTTTTCTCCATATCACTTAGATAGAATGAAATCAGGTTGGACATGGTGGGGTAGGAGCAGGATGCACATCCTGGTCTAGGTCTGGAGTTTGGCAGTGGAGCTAGAGGTTGAAAAGGGCACATAGAAAGCAACCCTGATAGGCCCTAGAGTCAGATTGCAGGACCTAGGTAGTCCGTGGAGCTTCATGTGGTGTGCGAGGGGCCTGTAGGGAGGGGCAAGAAGGGTGGGTCCTGACAGAAACCTGGAGCTTAGGGCAATACAGGCAGGAATGGTAATATTAGAGTGGCCAAAGCACACAATGTAGGACTAAGGTTAGATCCAGGCATCGGGGGAAGTGTGTTGAGGGAAGAGTCAGGCAGGCTCACCCAGCTAGATCTTGGTGAAAGGTGTCAACATTAGCTCTTGTCTTTTTTTTTTTTTTTTTTTTTAATTCTGTTGTACTATATTTAATGTAGTTAATTTCTTCTTTTATTTTTTATTAATTTATTCTTGTTACATCTCAGTGGTTATCCCATCCCTTATATCCTCCCATTCTTCCCTCCCTCCCATTTTCCCCTTATTCCCCTCCCCTATGACTGTTCCTGAGGGGGGTTTCCTCCCCCTGTATATTCTCATAGGGTATCAAGTCTCTTCTTGGCAACCTGCTATCCTTCCTCTGAGTGCCACCAGGTCTCCCCCTCCAGGGGACATGGTCAAATGTGAGGCACCAGAGTACGTGTGAAAGTCATATCACACTCTCCACTCAACTGTGGAGAATGTTCTGTCCATTGGCTAGATCTGGGTAGGGGTTTAAGGTTTACCGCCTGCATTGTCCTTGGCTGGTGCCTTAGATTGAGCGGGACCCCTGGGCCCAAATCTGCCTATCATAATGTTCTACTTGTAGGTTTCTAGGACCCTCTGGATCCTTCTACTTTGCTATTCTCCCATGCTTCTCTCATGTAGAGTCCCAATAGGATGTCCTCCCCTCTGTCCCAGTTTTCTGGTAAGTGAAGGCTTTGGTGGGACATGCCCCTTGGGCTAGTATGCAGATATAAGTGAGTATATACCATTTGAGTTTTTCTGCTTCTGGGTTAACTCACTCATTATGATCATTCCTAGCTCAATCCATTTGTCCACAAATTTCAAGAATTTCTTGTTTATAATAGCTGAGTAGTATTCCATAGTGTATATGTACCACAGTTTCTTTATCCATTCTTCTACTGAGGGACATTTAGGCTGTTTCCATGATCTGGCTATTATGAATAAGGCTGCTATGAACATGATTGAGCAAATTTTCTTACTGTGTGCTGGCCCATCTTCTGGGTATATTCCAAAAAGTGGAATAGCTGGGTCTTGAGGAAGCCCTATTCCCAGTTTTCTGAGATAGAACCAGATGGACTTCCAAAGTGGCTGTACTAGTTTGCATTACCACCAGCAATGAAGGAGTGTTTCTCTCTCTCCACATCCTCGCCAGCATATGGTGTCACTTGAATTTTTGATCTTACCCATTCTGATGGGTGTAAGATGGAATCTCAGAGTTGTTTTGATTTGCATTTCCCTGATGACTAAGGAGGTTGAGCAGTTCTTTAAGCGTTTCTCAGCCATTTGATATTCCTCTGTTGAGAATTCTCTGTTTAGTTCCAAGCCCCATTTCTCAATTGGGTTATTTGGTTTGGTGGTGTTTAATTTCTTGAGTTCTTTATATATTTTGGATATTAGACCTTTGTCAGATATACGGTTGGTGAAGATCTTTTCCCAGTCTGTAGGCTGTCGCTTTGTTCTCTTGACAGTGTCTCCTGCCTTACAGAAGCTTCTCAGCCTCATGAGGTCCCATTTATTAATGGTTGACATTAAGGCCTGGGCCATTGGTGTTCTGTTCAGGAAGTTGTCTCCTGTGCCAATATGTTCCAGGCTCTTCCCCACTTTTTCCTCTAAGTGACTTAGTGTCTCTGGTTTTATGTTGAGGTCTTTGATCCACTTGGATTTGAGTTTTGTGCAAGGTGACAAATATGGGTCCAGCTTCATTTTTTTACACATAGACCTCCAGTTAGACCAGCACCATTTGTTGAAGATGCTATCCTTTTTCCATTGAATGGATTTGGCTTCTTTGTCAAAAATCAAGTGACCATATGTGTGTGGATTCAAATCTGGGTCTTCGATTCGATTCCACTGATCAACCAGTCCGTTGCTGTGCCAGTATCATGCTGTTTTAATTACTATTGCTTTACAGTACAGTTTGAGATCAGGCATGGAGATTCCTCCAGAGGATCTTTTATTGTACAAGATTGTTTTAGCTATTCTGGGTTTTTTGTTTTCCCATATGAAGTTCAGAATTGAACTTTCAATGTCTTTAAAAAATTGTGTAGGTATTTTGATAGGGATTGCATTGAATCTGTAGATTGCTTTTGGTAGGATGGCCATTTTTACTATGTTCATTCTCCTGATCCATGAGCAAGGAAGATCATTCCATCTTCTCATGCCATCTTCAATCTCTTTCTTCAAAGTTTTGAAATTTTTTTCAAAAAGTCCTTCACTTGCTTAGTTAGAATAACTCCTAAATATTTTATATTGCTTGTGGCTAATGTGAAGGCTGTGGTTTTCCTAATTTCTTCCTCTGCAAGCTTGTCATTTGTGTATAAGAAGGCTACAGGCTTTTTTGAGTTAATTTTGTATCCAGCCAATTTGCTGAAGGTGTTTATCAGCTGTAGGAGTTCTCTGGTGGAATTTTGAGGGTCACTTATGTACACTATCATATCATCTGCAAAGAGGGATTATTTGACTTCCTCCTTTCCCATTTGGATACCGTTGATCTCCTTTTGTTGTCTTATTGCTCTGGCTAGAACTTCGAATACTATATTGACGAGATATGGAGAGAGTGGGCAGCCTTGCCTTGTTCCCAATTTTAGAGGAATTTCCTTGAGTATCTCACCATTTAATTAGATTTTGGCTATCGGCTTGCTGTATATAACCTTTATTATGTTGAGGAAAGTGCCTTGTATCCCCAATCTCTCTAAAACTTTAAACATGAATGGGTGTTGGATTTTATCAAATGCTTTCTCTGCATCTAAGGAGATGATCATGTGGTTTTTTATTTTCAGTTTATTTATATTAAACCATCCCTGCATGCCTGGAATGAAGCCTGCTTGGTCATGATGGATGATATCTTTGATATGTTCTTGTATTCATTTTGCAAGTATTTTAGTTAGTATTTTTGCACCGATGTTCATAAGAGAAATTGGTCTGAAATTCTCTTTCTTTGTTAAGTTTTTGTGAGATTTAGGTATCAACGTGACTATGACCTCATACAATGAATTTGATAATGTTCAATCCATTTCTATCTTTTGGAGTGGCTTGAAGAGTATCGGCATTAGCTCGCCTTTGAAGGTCTGGTAGAATTCTACACTGAAACCATCTGGCCCTGGGCTTGTTTTGGTTGGGAGACTATCAATGATTGCTTCTCTTTCTGTAGAGGAAATGGGACTATTTAGTTTGTTTATCTGCTTTTCACTCAACTTTGGCAAGTGAAATTGATCAAGAAAATCATCCATTTCCCTTAGATTTTCAAATTTTGTGGCATATATGCCTTCAAAGTAGGATCTTATGATTCTTTGTATTTTTTCAGTGTCTGTTGTTATGTCTCACTTTTCATTTCTGATTTTGTTGATTTCAATACTGTCTCTCTGCCTTTTAGTTAGTTTGGCTAACAGTCTGTCTATCTTGTTGATTTTCTCAAAGAACCAGCTCTTGGTTTTGTTGATTCTTTGGACTGTTTTCTTAGTTTCTAATTTTTAATTTCAGCCATGAGTTTGATTATTTCCAGATCTCTACTCCTTTTGGGTGTTTCTGCTTCTTTTTTTTTTTCCTAGGACTTCCAGTTGTGTTGTTAAGATGCTTATGTGTGATGTTTCCAATTTCTTCTTAAAGGCACCTAGTGCTATGAATTTTCCTCTTAGCACTACTTTCAATGTATCCCACAAATTTGGGTATGTTGTTCCTTCATTTTCATTGAATTTCAGAAACTCCTTGATTTCTTTCTTTATTTCTTCCCTGACCCAGGTGTCATTTAACAGAGAGTTGTTTAGTTTCCACGTACGTGTAGGCTTTTTGTTATTTCTGTTGTTGTTGAATTGCAGCCTAAGACCATGGTGATCTGATAGGATACAAGGTATTATTTCAATCCACTTGTATCTGTTGAGGCTTGCTTTGTGACCTACGATGTGATCAATTTTGGAGGAGGGTCCATGGGGTGCAGAGAAGAAGGTATATTCTTTCTTGTTTGGTTGAAAGGTTCTATAGATATCTGTTAGATCCATTTGACCCATGGCATTGGTTAATGATGTTATTTCTCGGCTTAGTTTCTGTTTCAATGACTTATCCTTCATTGAGAGTGGGGTGTTGAAGTCTCCCACTATTATTTTGTGGGGATAGATGCATGGTTTAAGCTTTTTTAGCAGATCTTGTACAAATATGGGTTCCCTTGTATTGTGAGCATAGATGTTCAGAATTGTGATGTCATCTTGGTTGACTTTACCTTTGATGAGTATGAAGTGTCCTTTCTCATCCCTTTTTATTAATTTTGGTTGAAAGTCTATTTTGTTCTATTCTAAAATGGCTATGCCTGCTTGCTTCTTGTGACCATTTGCTTGGAATATTTTTTCCATCCTTTTACCCTGAGGTAATGCCTATCATTATGGGTGAGATGTGTTTCTTGAATGCAGAAGAATGTTGGATCTTGTTTATGCACCCATTCAATTAGTCTGTGTCTTTTTATTGGAGAATTGAGACCATTGATGCTGAGAGATATTAATGACCAGTGACTGTTAAGAGTCTTAATTTTGATGTTAGTTCCAGTCGAGCGTTTGTGTAGTTATGTTTTTGCCATGGAATAGTTATCTATTCCCTGTGTAGTTTTGGTTGTAGCTTGCCCCTTCGGCATGGAGTTTTCCTTCTAGTATCTTCTGTAAAGCTGGGTTTGTGGATAGGTACTGTTTGAATTTGTTTTGTCATGGAATATTTTGTTTTCTCCATCAATGGCTATTGATAGTTTTGCTGGGTAAAGTAGTCTGGCCTGGCATCTGTGGTCTCTAAGAGTTTGCAGGATCTCTGTCAAGGCCCTTCTGGCTTTTATGGTCTCTGCTGAGAAGTCGTGTGCAATTCTGATAGGTTTGCCACTAAATGTTATTTGGCTCTTTTCCCTTGCAGCTTTTAATATTTTTCCTTATTCTGTATGTTTTGTGTTTTGATTATTATGTGACAGGCAGTTTTTCTTTTCTGGTCAATTCTATTTGGTGTTCTGTAGGCCTCTTGTATGTTTATAGGCATCTCTTTCTTTAGATTGGGAAAATTTTCTTCTATGATTTTGTTGAGAATCGTTTCTGGGCCTTGGAGTCTGATATCTTCTCGTTCTTCAATACCTATTATCCTCAGATTTCTTCTTTTCATGGTGTCCTTGATTTCTTGGATGTTTTGTGTTAGGAGTTTTCCAGATTTGGCATTTTCTTTAATGGTTGCTTCAAGATCTGTGATTGTATCTTCTAGACCTGAGATTCATTCTTCCATCTCTTGGATTCTGTTAGAAAAACTCACCTCTGTGTTGGTCGTCTTCTTCTCTGAGGTCTCACGTTCTCATTTTTCTTCTGTCTGTGTGTTTATCACTGAATCCATTTTCATCTTCAGATCTTGAACTGATTTTTTTATTTCTTTCATCTGATCGTTTGTATATTCCTGAGTTTCTTCCATTGCCTCTTTATAGGTCTTCAGAGCTTAACCGTTTTATTTATTTCTTTCATCTGGTTGTTTACATTTTCCTGAAATTTTCCAGTTCCACTCTATGTGCTTCTTTTATGTCTCTCATCTGTTTGGCTGCATCTTCGTGCATTTTATTACGAATTTTATTTGTTTCCTCCATTATCATCCTCATTACTAAGGATTTGAGGTCATTTTCTAGTATTTCCGTTGTGTTTGAGTTCTCTGGGTTGTTTTCTTTGGGATAGCTGGAAACTGGAGACGCCATGTTGTTTTGGGTTTTTTGGTTTTTTTGTTTTGTTTTGTTTTGTTTTGTTTTTGCGTATGCTTTTACGCTGTCCTTTAGACATCTTGCCGTCTCTGTTTTTGTTGGGTAGCTTCCAGAGTTGGGTGAAGGGAGTCTGATGATAGATTCACTTGTTTTCTCATGATTTCCCTAGGCTGGAAGCTCTGATGCTTCACTGGTGTGGATGGCAGGAGGCTAATCCTGTCATTTTGGACTCTCACAGCCAGTGATCCTCAGCTCCCCTGTACTGTGGGTCCTGCAATCGTTCTGGGTCTCTGAATGTGCATTGGGTCAGGCCAAAATATCCACAGCAGCCTGCGTCCCCTGCCAAGTCCAGCCAGGGACACTGAGCCTGAACCACGCGCCGAGCTCAGTTAGATTCTCAGGGCCCGAACTGTCTGCCAACCTCAGCTAGGGACTCTGGGCCCAATCCACGCACCGAGCTCCCCTAGGGACTCTGACCCCAAAATTCACACAGAGTCCACCCAGAATTTTTGGGCTGGGACTGCACACCAAGCTCAGCTAGGGGCTTTTGGCCCAAAGTGCATGCTGTGGTCAGGTAGATGCTCAGGGCCTGAACTGTCTGTCAAGCTCAGCCAGGAATTCTGGATTCAAACTGCGCACTGTGTCCAACCAGAGTCTTAGAGCCAGGACTGTGCCAAAAGCTCAGCTAGAGTCTCTGGGCCCAATCTGTCTGCCAAGCACAGTTAGGGACTCTGGCCCCAAACTGCACACCGAGCTCCGCCCGAGTCTCCAGGGCGGAATTGTGCACCAAGCTCAGCCAGGGACTCTGGACCCACACTGCATGCCTAATTCAGCCCAGGACTCTGGGCCTAAACTGTGTGGAGAGTCCAGCCAGAGTCTCAGGGCCACTGAGCCTGTGCACAAAGCTCAACTAGAGTCTCTGGACCCAACCTGACCGGAATGTCCAGCTAGGGACTCTGGGCCGAATCTACGTGCTGACCTCAGTCTGAGTCAGAGCAGCAGAACTGCACGGTGAGCTGAGCTAGTGTCTTGGCCAGAACTGCTCACTGATCTGAGCTAGCGCCTCGGGTGGAACTTAGTGCTCGGCTCAGCCTGTGTCACAGCAGGGGAGCTGCCGCTGAGCTGAGCTAGTGCCTCGGGTGGAACTGCTTGCTGAGCTGAGCTAACATCTTCACGGCACTGTGCACTGAACTGAACTTGGGACTCAGGGGCTGAACTGTCCACCGAGTCCAGTTTGTGTCTCAAGGCACCGTGCAACCCAAATCCTGCCCAGAGTCCCCTCTCTCGCAGCAACTCCCACCAGCCACCACACCAATTGCCTCCGCCGGAGGGCTTCGAGTTGCAAACCTCAGCCGCTGCTGCTGCCGCCGCTGCTGCTCCAATCCGAGAAAATCCACGCTCCTCCCGAGTGCAGGGGCACACAGGTCCCCTGCACCCTGGCCCTTTCAAACCATGGAGCACTCCTCCTGCTGTGGTGTGGGGACCTCGGTGTTCCTGGTTCAGAAATCTGTGAAATTCCCTGAATTGTTTACTGGAGCTTCTAAACACGATCCACACTGCTCACCACCATCTTGGATCTCCCTCAACATTAGCTCTTAAATGAGATGATCTCATTCATAATATTTCTGTGTTTTTCTTGTCTATGGTGTTAAGAATATACCAGTTCCTACCCTCTAGGAAAGCATTCTACTGGTCATTTGCCATCAGTCCTTGGCTTACTGAGGTGGGGTCCTACCATGTAGCCTGGGATGACCCTGCACCCTTGGTCCTCCTGATCACATATTGCATATGTTATTTCTTCCTTTTCTTTCCCTAGGACAACAATGAACCTGTGATTTCTAGCCCAGCTATAAGGAATTAAGTTTCCATTTCATCCTAAAGACATGTTAACATTTGAACAAATTGAGAAATCAACAACTCATCAAAGGAATGAAATCACAGGGCGACCTGCTGCCCCAGACTGGAAATTCAGACAGGCAAATACAGAAAGTGACAACACATCAGCACAGAAAGGCATAAAACCTTTGTGGGGAATGGTGACAGGCATGAAAATTTGTGCCTGGTGGCTTGCCAGAAGCCCAGTGTGGACAAGCCTTAGCATAAAGTTCCCTGGGCCCTATCACTGGAGGTCATCGCGGCTGGAGGAGTCTCAGCTGCATTACCGACACATGGATCTTATGAGGAAATCCAAGAAAAATCCCACTTGCTTTCAACATGGAGAGAGGACAAAGAATCCATTTGTTAAATATTCTAGAACATTCTGTTCTTCCTCCAATAGGGCTTCTCTCAGGAAAAACTATTTCTGCAGAGTTTAGCTTCTTGGAACTTTTACTGGCTCTAAGTCACCAAAGGAAAATACTCAAATTCCGCCCGCTCCAGCCATCCTTTCCATCTTAAGAGGAATGGGGTAACCATGGACATCATACCCAGGGTTGCAGAATCACCAAGAGATTGGGGCATGGTCATGGAGCTGTATACAGTGCCTCTTCCACCACCACCATCAGTGTGTCGCTGCACTTCCCCACTGTGCCCATCATGTCCACTTTTCAGCAAAGAGCATCAAGGCATCCTCAACAGCATGGTACACCAACACTGACCAAGCTCCAGAGCCAGGTGCTGGCATAGCAGAAACGCTGGAACCATCAGAAGAAGGATGCTTTTAACACAATGCTCAGCACACTCAGAGCTTTATGAAAGGATGTGCCCATAAGAACTGATGGGTGATATCTGTGTAGAAATAAAAATATCAAGAAATATTTGGGAAAAAGGAAAGACTGGTGGTTAGACAAGTGTGAGCAACACTGCAGCAGAAATGGAGAATGAGAGGGTCTCAGTCATAAAGTGCTACTGCACAGGCACATGGACCTGAGGTCTAATCCCTAACATCTGTGTAAACGCAGAATGCTCCATGCATGCTGGTTACCCTAGTGCTAGTGGGGAGATACAGGGGGATCCCTGGACTTCCTGTACAGTTTACCTGAAACAGCAAACTTCAGGTCCACCATGAAACCATGTGTCATAAAACTAATAAAAAGAAATCATAACATAGATCAACTTTTAGCCTCTACATGCACCTTCAAGAAAGAGTACGCTGACATGCGTGGGTTCACACAGAGAGAAAAAAATAAATGACATCAGGCTGTGGGATGTAGTTCATAGTACTTGCCTGGCATTTTCAGGGCTCTGGGTTCTATCTCAAACATATAAGTAAGAAGGGAGGGAGGGAAGAAAAGGGGGAAGAGGAAGAGGAGTGGAAAGCTCATTGAAAGGCAGACATGTCTGAGAAGGAGCTCTGAGCTTGAAGACATGACAATTGACACTTCCAAAGCTGGACAGCAAAGATATAGGAAATGCCTCAAACCTGTAGAATAACAAAGTCACCTCCATGCAATGAAAATGGGGCAGTGCACCCACCCACTGTGCATGAGAGAAACCTCATAGGGACCACCAAGATGCATTTATCCATGTGGCTTTAAAGAAAAAAAAACAGAAACTTATGCTTGGAGTAGTTTGACCCAAACTAGATCCAAATTTGAATTTTCTCCTTCTCTCCCTGTGTCTCATGACTGTCTCTAGTCTGTGAATACTAGCCTGTCTGTGTTGACTGTCTGTTATGTGTGTTTGATCTGCTTGACCCTGTTATCTGCCTCTGATGCTTGTGTGTGTTGTCCTGTCCCTGACGAAAAGCTGTGTTTGTAGAACAGCACAGAAAACAGACTAAGAAAGAAGGCATGAAGGAATCTCTCCCTGAAATCTTTAACAGAGTTTTACAAAGGAAGACCCCAGCTGACCCCGAGCAGCACTCAGAACTTCACAGCTGTCAATCAACATCCCATGATGCTTCTGACATTCATGGGATATTTGTCTTTTAAAGTTGGTTTCAATCTGTTGCCTACTTTCAACAAACGATACACACACACACACACACACACACACACACACACACACACACACACATACACACACACACACACACACATGGTGGGTAAGAGTCAAGGAAGAGTATAAACTCAAGATCTTAAATTGTAAAAAACCAATTGTGTGGGAAATCCAAGGCAGAGTAACGTCAACTAAATTGTTCTCTTAAAGACAAGCTAAAACCTAAACAGGCTAAGCACACAGTAGGACAGCAGGTTATACTCTTAGATTAACATGGCTGCAAGGTCTGGAAAACTTTCACTCTTTGAAAACAAAAGATATTTTCAAAATAGTGTATTAGCACAGGAGAAGACAAAGAAAAGGCCACAGAAGCAGTTAATCCAAGAGTTTCAACAATCACTTTAATCCTCGATGTTACACTAACACCAATCCAAATGTCAGACAGGACCAGAAACACAAGACTCAAGCAGCAGGCTGTCTGTAAGAAATATTCTTTGGAGGCATGAGATGGCTCAGAGATCAAGAGCACTGGCTGTTTTCCAGAGGGCCCAAGATCAATTCCCAGCACCCACATATCGGCTCACAACCATCTGCAACACCAATTCCAGAGGACTGAATGCCCTCTTCTGGCCTTCAAGGACACTGCACACACATGGTGCCTAGACAGAAAAAAAACATCCACGCATGTACAAGAAATAAATACAAATTTTAAGAAAAATAAAAGAAACCCACTCTACCTGTGAAAACACACGTGAAGAGGAGGAAATACACCATTCTAAGTGGGGGCAACTGACTGCAAAGCCGGGGGAGTAATGAGACTCAGTGTGAGATTGTACGACCCGAAAGAAGAACATAAAAATGTGCAAGGCAAAAGCAGGAGAAGTATAAGGAGAATTAAATACATCCACTGTAACCGTTGGAGATTCTGACACCTGTCCATCAAAGCTGTACAGATCTAGCAGAAAACAAATAGGCATAGGGTAGAACTCAGGAGCAGCATCAAGCAACTGCATGTAATGGATAGACCAAGAGAGACCGCGTTCTAGGCCATAAAATACGCTTGCACAATCTTAACTTCTCAGGCCACAGTAGAACTGTACCGGAGCTGAGTGCAAATTACTGAACAGTAAGGAAATCACATCTAGATGCACAGGTGTCCAAAAAGGAAATCCAGAGGCAATTCTTGAAATAGTTTAGATTAAATAAAAGGAACAAAATTTAACTTTCATTGAGACTCAAAGAAAGGCATGCTAACAAGGGAATTTAGATCACCAAGTACAAATGCCAGGTGAGAATAAGCTCTGAAAAGACTGTATTCTAAGTGTCTATGCTGCAAAACTAGAAAAAAAGTATCAAATATACCCCACAGGAAGCAATAAAGTTAACCAAAATAGATCAGGACTAAGCAAAACTGTCAATGATGGAATCAGTAGAGAAATCAGTGAAAAATAAAGTTGTTTGTTTGTTTGTTTGTTTGTTTGAGACAGGATCTAACTATGTAGCACTGAATGGCCTAGAACTCACTATGGAGACCATGCTGGCTTCAAATTCACAGAGTTTTGCCTGCTTTTGCCTCCCTATTACTGGAATTAAAGGTATGCTCCAGCACACCTGGCCCAAAATCGGTTATTCAAAAGATCAATAAAACCGATAATTCACTATCCTGGCTAAATTACAAAAGGGAAAAGAGTGAAAACAAATTACTTATACCAGGAATGGAAACGGGATGTCATCACAAATCCCACAGACAGTAAAATCATAATAGAATTTTATAAATAAACTCATGTTCATAAGCTTAATAATGTGGAGGAAATGAACCAATTCTATGAAGGATATAATGTTTCAAAGAGAGGATCCATCTGGAAAGGTCTGAATCCATTAATGAGGTTGAATCAATAATTAGTTCCCTTCCAAAACCAAACCTTCATGACTACAAGAGTCCACTGGTAATTCTATCAAGCATCTATCTAAACCGGTGTGGTTGTGTACACCTATAATCTCAGCACCCAGGAGACTGAGGCTGGAGCATCATAGATTTCAGACAGGCCTGGGTAAAGTAGTGAGTTTAAATAGGACATCTCTATAACACACACACACACACACGCATGCACACATGCACGTGTGCCTCATGGTTGGACTGTCTTGGGAAAAGTGTGGGAAGACTGAAATGGCATGGAGCAATGTCTTCTGGGCATGAGTACCAGACTCATGAAGTCTCAGAGGCCATGGCTGCCTGCACAACAAACTCACAAGATCCAGCCAGTCCACTGTGTAGCACCGAACAGGGAAAGGCTAATGAGGCTACACCCTAACTCGAGGTCTGCTGACAGTTGAAGGTTTCTGGGAAAGGAAGAGGCAGTTTTCCTTAGGAGTGTGGTCCCCTAGGCAGACCACGCTCCAGTGGATGGACCTGCAGCCATACGCCTAAGGCCAGAGCAATCTGACATCAGTGAACTACTTAAAAGACAAGGGAGGACTGTGAGGTGCACAGCAGATCTGGGAGGGGTGAAGGTGAAAATGATCCAAATGCCTTCATTGTATGCGTGGATAAAATTCTCAAAAGTAACGATATTTTATAGTTTTTTAAACTCTCTCATAAAATTAGGAATAGATGTTTATGTAGTTAACATAATAAAGACTACAAGGAAAACTTCACCAAACTCATTCTATGAGAAATTCAATAATTTTTTGTGAAGATCAGGACTAAGCAAAGATGTCATTTTTCTCCACTACGTTCAACATCCCCCCTGGAAATTCTTGCTAGTGCAATAAGATAAGAAAAGGAAATAACAGGCACACAGTTTGAGAACTCAAAATCTAAAAGAGTCTTCTGCAGAGGTGACAAAATCTAAAATATGCATCACCCTCCCAGCTAGCACTTTGCATCCTGCACTGCGAATGACGCTTCTCCCAGGATTCTCTCTTCTTCAGCAGAGATTGAAAATAGCCTATGACCATATAGTGGGGGGTCCCCCTTGGTCATAGACCTAGGGGAGGGGAAAAGGGTGAAAGTGGGAGGGAGAGAGGAACAGGAGAATACAAGGGATGGGATAACAATTGAGTTGTAATCTGAATAAATTAATTTTTAAAAAAAAAGAAAAGAAAACTCAGTCTGTCCAAGCGATGTTAGTGGTAGAACAAAATGCCCAAGTGTTTGCAGCTTAATGGATTAGGTAATACTGTTGTTGGTGTGGCAGGTGATGGTGAGAAACTTCTCTTCTCTCTGTGTGATTACCTGGGAATCAAGCATCTTCCTTAACTTACCTCCACATCCTAGTTACCCAAATGTCCTCTGTGACAAGTCAAAGAGGGCGCTGCACGTGCGCTTCTTAGTCCCCTGGCATCATCGCCTGGGGAAAGGCCAGTCACTGACCCACCTATCCACAAGGCAGCTGGAGGAGGCTCCTGCTAATGCTAAGAGAACATCGAAAAAGCCAGAATCTGAAAGGCCGATGGTGTTCTTAAGAGCTGGCCTAGCCTGAATGCAGACACACGTGTGTTTATGTCGTCTTTGTGCAGCACTGAAGAGACCAAGCCGGACCTGAATTCTCCCCACTGCTCCCCTTTCCTCCCCTCTTTTTTCTGAGCCTCCTGGGCTAGTCGCTCTGAATCTCTGAAGGAGCCGCTGCTTCCTTGTGCTGCAGGAAACACTCAAGTGCTTTATCTGCACCTTCGCCAAAAGCTTCAGGCACCCTGGTTCAGAACTCCATCCTGGCCGAGATCCTTCACTCTTGAGGCCTGATCCATTACAGAACGACCTAGAATCATGAGACTTGCCTCTGTGTCACTCCTGGAGTTGTCTGAAGGACTTCCTGCCTGAGTGTCATGGGTGGGCTCCTTTCTAGAAAAATAAATGTGTTCGATCAGGAAGGAGCTGAAGAAAGGACACGTTTCCTAAGCTTGGAGCAAAGGGCATAAGGGGCATGCGCACAGCACGTAGAGGGAGGGCGGAATGGAAGAAGAGGACTGGAGCATAAAAGAATAAAAACAAAAACAAGTAGATGAATAGAAGAGTGGAAAGAAGGAAGAGACGGGGTAAAGGGTTTGAAAGGGAAAAAATAAAGGAGATGTGGGAAGAAGGAAAAGAAGAAAAGTAGGGGGAGAAGAGAGGGAGGAAGAAGGGAAATGAGAAGAGGACGAGAGGCCTGAAGGCATTGGAGGCCCCAGAAGGCTCTCCTGGGATCCCTATTTCTAGGAACACTCCAGCATCACAGTGATCTGGAGACTGCCCAGAATCCCAGGGCCCAGTAGCCACCAACCTGTGTCAAGTGGAGCAGCAGGCGCCTTAAATCCACAGCTTAATAGGGAGTCATCATTTTATCGTCAAGAGCATGTGCCAGTCTCGTCCAAACCAATTAATTCCTTAATCGCCCTGAGTGGAGCAAGATGCCAAGCGGCCATGCGGGAGCCATGAGTCTTAGCCGTATTTAACTGCCAGGCGCTTCTGACTCCAGAAAGCATCCTCGAGGTTGCACAATAAAACCCAAAGTTTAATTGGTGGGTAACAAGGCCCCAGGCAATTGTACCTTATTAATGCTGACAACAGGAATATGTGCACGAGGCTGCAACAGCCAACAGCCAGCTACTTAGAGCAACCCCAACAGACCTCCTCCAGGAGCAGAAAGGAGTTACTGTGTGGTCCAGCCACCAACCCGGAATCACTGTGAGTTCGGGGCCAGGCTGGTCTACAAAGTGAGTTCAGGACAGCCAAGGCTACACAGAGAAACCCTGTCTCAAAAACCCGAAAGAAAAAAAAAGAGCCCTGCCACTGAGGGATCTTCCATAAACATAAATCTGCAAATAAATCATTACCCCCACCTCCATTAACTTTTACCCAAGGGGCTACCATGCTGAAAAGATAGGAGTAGAAAGGATGGGACCACAGAGAGCTGAAGTTCCTGGATAAAAATGGAAGGAAAGTCCCATGCAAACTGCCTGTTATTGCTATATATGTTTGTATAGGTTGTGTACAGCACAATGCGTGCTAAAAGGGTGTGAGTAGAGACTGGAGTTCTAGGCTTAGCTCTTCCCACCCAGAAGGGGGTTTTGCCTGATAACTGTAGGCAGCCATAGCCCATTGTCCAATGCTAATAGAACATTTCCATCTGTTTACTGAAAAGGCTCATCTTTTGCTTTTTTGTATGAGGACTCTGGGCTAGACAAGATGGTAGAGCAGGCACAGGCAACCATAATCCTTTGAGTCTATGGGAGCAGGACTACATGGAGGAACAGGAAGCCCACCCTAGGTCCCCAGCCCAGCGTGGGCCAGACAAACATGGCAGCTGTCACTGAGAATAGTTTTTCTTGGTGGAGTGAAGAGAGGAGGTTGTACCACTGGCTTCATGCTTCCGAAGAGCCATCCCTCTGGCCACAGATGTCACCTCCAAATGAGGCTGTGGCCACAGAGATGCCCTGGACTGGAAAAAGCTTTTTGTCTGTGTCCAGAACCCTGAATAGGTCTCTGGTTCCACCTGCCTTTGCCTTTGGTTTTGTTCACTTTTAAGACAAGTTCTTATTAGCTTCTTCTGACTTCAAATGTATAATCCTCCTGCCTCAGCTTTCCAAGTACTGAGACCACAGACGTGGTCCACGGTGCCCGTTATGCATGCAGGCTTTAGCAACATAGGATTATCTTGTGGACTGCACAATATTTTACAGGGATTTTTGCCTGCTAAAAGCATTATGTCATTAGATATAACATTTTAAATATGAAATGATTTCCATTACCTCGCTATAGAGTATTTCTTTACTCTTTTTAAAAGTTCATATGATCTTCAAAATGGCAAGCATCTGAGGCTCTCCCTGTGCTTGAGGGACTCCAGATTCCATAATGACAAGAGCCTAGAGTTTGCCCTAGCCAAGTCCCTGGGCATGTGGCCTGAGTGCTTGGAAACCCTAGTGACCCATTTGAGAAGACAGAAACAAATAACAAGCTACTTTCTAAGGATGACATTGCTTAGTCCCATTCCACTCACCCAGTCATTCAACAAACACATTCATGCTTGTTGCCATTGATAGGAGAATCAAAGCACTGGCCTCACAGCTCACAGACTCTCAGGCAAATTGTATTGGAGAACAATCCTGAGACTGGGAAGCTTCACCACGATCAGTAACATCGAGGGAAGATGGGCCTCAGCTCTAGTCCAGGAAGTACCTGAGGCCCATCTTCCCTTAATGTCACTGATCATGAAGCTTCCCATAGCAAAGGCACAGAGAGAGTATCAATGATACATTTGTCATGGGTTCTTGATTTTGTTCTCTCTCTCTCTCTCTCTCTCTCTCTCTCTCTCTCTCTCTCTCTCTCTCTCTCTCTCTCTCCCCCTTTCTTCTTTTTCAGTCATTATGAGCTCTCCTTGAAACTAACTACAACTTATTAAACCCCAGCACTCTAGGGTCCTCACTGCTTTACCATCTAGAGCAGGGTGCCATGGCCCAGCTCAGCAGTTCTCATGTTGGCCCCTGTGCTGATAGTTTCTCCTATAACTCAGCCCTGAAACACTTACATAAACATATCATGTGTATTTTCTGTAAAACTATGGAGAAAGGACTTGAGATCTTGCAGCCCCTGAGGTCTCCATTGAAAATGTCTGAACCTTTCCTTGAACACAAAAGAATCACGGCCAGAACTGCAGACACTGAAATGTGGGGTCCACATAATTTGCACATGCCATAATATTATTCTTTTTATTTTATTTTTTTTTTAGCTCAACAATTTAAATTTTGAAACTCATTCTTAAATCCTAATAGGCAGGAAGCTCTATTTGGCCTGGGGACCATACCAAGTCTACCTCTGCTACTCCCAGGACTATAGAGCTGGATGTTTATAAACTATATTTCCCAGAATCCCATGGTACTTCACTACCTATTGGTTTCTGGCAGTTGGAGACATCAATGAAAAATTGACAAGGGATTAAGAACTTGCTCCTGTCCAGTTAACAGTGTCTCTCCAACTTTTGGAGAATAGCCCCCTTGGTTTCTTTCCTTGTTCTCACTATTAGCCACCAAAGTTTCTGCAGATTTGCCAGAGTGTTAATCATAGATTGTCTTCCCAAGACCTAAGGACAGACTTTGGGACACCTCTCTTGAAATCTAAGCACCCATTTACAGAGGACCATGCCATAAGTTCCTGGGTATGATACAACTATCTCGTCTGTATTTCTAGCATAGGATCTTCTAAACTGCCTCACATAACCCATTACCTCTGTTTAATCTTCTCCCTTTGAAATATCCAGTGTGAGTCTCTTCCTAACTAAACCTCAACTGATAAGTACCAATTATACAGACTGAAAGCTGAGGCTCCCAGAAATTCAGGACTTGTTTGGGTCAACAAAGCAAGTAAGTCATGAGTATTTGCCATAACAGAAAAAGAGGAAGAAGAAGAGGGGGCAGGGATATAGACACACTGAACCTAGGATGACTCACTGAGTGGGCAGCATTAGGCTCAGACCTACAGAAGGAAGTTTATGGCTCACTCAGCTCCAAGCAATCACAGCACAGTCTAGGCACCCCACAAGCACCCCATTTCAGTGGCCCCCTGAGTTCATGATGAGTGTTGTTCTCAAATCTCTGAGCCTAGCACTGTCCTGGACACATAGTAAGATACACTAGATGGGCTGGAGAGATGGCTCAGCGATTAAGAGCACTGACTGCTCTTCCAGAGGTCCTGAGTTCAAATCCCAGCAACCACGTGGTAGCTCACAACCATCTATAATAGGATATGATGCCCTCTTCTGGCCTGCAGGTGTACATGCAGGCAGAGTACTGTATACATAATAAATAAATAAATAAATCTTTTTTTTAAAAAGATACACTAGGTGGCTCGTGGAGAAAAGTAGAAAAGGTTATGAGTCATTTGTCTTCTTACTATGAAAACACACCTGATGAAAGCAGCTTGAGGAAGGACGAATTTGTTTTGAGTGATAGTTGATTAAGGGACACAGGCCACCATGGCAGGGAATCATGACAGCAGAAGCCGCTGGTCACATTTGTTCCCACTGTCAGGACTCAGAGAGAGATAGATGTTGGTGTTCAACTTGCTTTCTTAGTTGTTTGTTTGTTTCTTCTTTCTTTGCTGTTTTTAAATTTTAAGAACATTTTTCATTGATAATTTCTTAAATGTGTACCATGTGTGGGATCCCAGTCTGTGGGGTGATGCCATTCTACTTCAGAACGCATCTTCCCTTCTGTAGTTAAAATTTTTTGTAAACACGCTAGTAGACACAGTCAGAGCTATGTTTCTGTTCTAGTTTGTTTTCTGTTGCTGTGATAAAGGCCATAACCAAAAGCACCTTAGAGGAGAAAAGAGTTTATTTCAGATACACTTCCCAGTAACAGCCCACCATGGAAGGAAATAAGAGAAGGAGTTCAAGGAAGGGACTTGGAGCAGAAATCACAGAGGGACACTACTTCCTGGCTCACTCAATGGCTTATGCTTGCCCAGCTTCTTATGCAACCCAGGCCCATCTGCCTAGGGATGGTTCCACCCACAGTGGGCTGGATCCTCCCAATCAGTCATCAGTACAGGCAATCTCACACAGATACAGTCACAGCCCTCTTGTTAAGGCACTTCTTCACTTGAGGTTCCTTAGTCCCAGGCAACTCTACGTTGTATCAAGTTGACAACAAAAAATAACCAGGACAGTTTCCATGGTAATTCTAAATCCAATCGTATTGACACTAAAAATACATCATTGTAAGATTTTAAATCAATAGCTTTATAAACTGAATGAGCATTAATTTTTTTTAAAAAAATTTAAAGGGAAAGAAATTAATGGCCCCCATAATAAATTAAGTGAGCCACAAAGTATTCTGTCTCTTTAATAATGAAATCTTCAAGGCATTGTGATCTCAAAGCAGAAACAATGATTAGCAACTGGTTAGTCTGACCTCGGAGCTGTTTCCAGTACAGATGAAGGCCTTTTAAGAAGCCAATATACTACAAAAATGATCACGCACAATGACAAGAAAAAATGAGAGAGAGAGAGAGAGAGAGAGAGAGAGAGAGAGAGAGACAGAGAGACAGAGACAGAGACAGAGACAGAGACAGAGAAGGCTATCTATGAGTCCAAGTCTAGCAAAAACTGTCAAGAGTATAGAAGGGACATTATTAAGTCTGCATACAATAATGCCTTTCAATAATAGAAACTAATTTTTCTAGTATCTTCTTAAATTTATTTTCAAACATTTTCAAGTTGAGAAAGTTCAAAAATGTTATCAATGAATATTAGGCTCCTTGTAAATCTGAAATAAATAAATAGTATCCATATCTACCACTTCTACTCACCACCATGCATAGGTTCATAGAAAAATATGAATACTGGAAAAGGATGAGTTGCTTTGTTTTTGTTTGTTTGTTTTTGATAGTTTGTTTATTTTGATTTTTTGTCTTTTGAGACAGGGTTTCTCTGTGTGGCCTTGGCTGTCCTGGACTTGCTTTGTAGACCAGGCTGGCCTCGAACTCACAAAGATCTGCCTGCCTCTGCCTCCTGAGTGCTAGGATTAAAGGTGTGCGCCACCACTGCCTGCTGAATGAGTTGCTTTTACTCAAAATGACATGCTGACATCAAAGGTTTCCGTCTTGAGTTACTTACAACTCATATGGATATTTACCAAAATCATAAAATACAAATTAAAAACAAAATTCAACATACCAACAAACAAGATCAAATAAAAAATTTACAATGGCATCAAAAACATAAGTTGTTAAAACAGATAAAATGAATGTCAAGTAAGGTCTCTGTTTGAAAAACAAAAAACATCAAGACTTTGCTGGGCGATGTTGAAACCTAAATAAATGGAGAGAGAGACACTGCGAGCATGGATTGTAGGACTTAAGTTTTGTTAGCTAAGTCTCCATACATTTTTTGTATAACTTTCATTCAAAATCCCACCAACCATTTTGTAAACTAGAAAATACAATTCTAAAATGTATGTATAAATGGAAGTACCTAGACTATCTAAAATAATCAAAATTCAAAGACCTCCACAATTTGGCTTTAAAAGTTACAATAAAGGTACAATAATCAAGACATATAGGCTCAGTATATGGGTAACATATCCAAAATAGAGTCACACATATATGGTTGACTGATTTTTTTTTTTTTAAGGTAGATTCAGGCATAGGATACAGTCCAAGCCTTTCATGATAACAATGTCTTTAGATGCTTGGGATTTAACTCAGGACTTTGCACATGCTAATGTTGTACCACTAGGCCAAATCTACATCTCTGGCTGGTAATATATTACTAAGATATTCAAACAATCCCATGGAGGAAAGACATTTCTTTTCAACAAATAAGATTTGAGAACGAGCTATGAAGAAAAACTGAGCCTTGACCTCTACTCTACTGTATAATAAAAATTAATTCAAAGCAGACAGCAACTTAAAAGCTAAAAACATAAAAGGAAAATTTCACAACATTGGTTGGGACTTTTAGGTACAAAGGAACAGTAAAAAGAAAGTAAAATATATTAAAATTCTATCAATATTTTAAAATGTTGCTCAGCAAGTAGTCTCAGATTTTTAAAAAGGCAAACCACAGAAAAAAATACATGTCTGACAAAAGACTGGTGCCCATAATATAAAAAAAAAAACTCTCAGAATTAATAACTGAAGGCAGACAACGCAGTGAAATTCACCAACCATCTTGAACAGGCATTTTATAGAAGTAGATAAACGAATGGGCCAGCGAGATGGCTCAGTGAGTAAATGCTTGCCTTGTAAGCATGAGAGCTCCAGGTAGTTAGTGTGTGTACTGCCAGGGAGGATGTAGAGACAGGTAGGTTCTTGGGGCTCCCTGGTGAGTCAGGACAGCATACAAGATAATTACACCTGGGCCAGTAGAAAACAAGGTGGAAGACACCTGAGGAATGACACTGAAGGTTGTTCTCTGTCCTCAACACATCTGGCCACTGATGTGCACCTGTACATACACCAAACATGTGCATGTGTACACACACACACACACACACCACACATGCACAATCACATTAAATAATGAGATTAAATCTTTCACCCCTTCAAAAAGAAAAGATTAAAATTTAAAAGACTTCCTAACTAGCCAAAATAATTCTGAACAGAAACAGCAATGCTACACATATCCTAGTACCTGGCTTCAAATTGTGCTACAGAGCCATAGTGACAAAGACAGGACTGTAGCAGCACAAAAATAGACATGTCAAACAGTGTAAAAGAATATAAGAGCCAGAAGTAAATCCACATAGCTACAACCAACAAGTTTTCAAAAGGTATCAAAAAAGATGGCCTGTTCAACAAATAGTACTGGAAATATGCAACATCTACATGTATAAAGCAAAGATGAATCCATACTCTAAGTTGAAAATGATCACAGGCCTTACTATAAGATCTTAAAGTATAAAACTGTTGGAAGGAAGCATAAGCTAAAGACCTCAAGACTATCTGAAAAGGTCTCCAAGAACACAGACAACCATTCTCAAAATTGGTAAATGAGATTTCATCACACTAAGAATCTTCTACAGCAAAGGAGAGAACTGCCTGAGTGATGAAAACTATGGGAATCAAGAACGCTAAATAAGGCTTCCAAGTGACTTGGGATTCTAATTCCCACACAAGAGACACCATGTTTATTGTTGTGCTCTTCCCAGAACTAGACTACATGTCCACCAATTTTTGAATGGATAGAGATAGTGTGAGACACATATACACTAGGATTTTATTCAGTCCTAAGAAAGGTGAAGCATAGGTAGTCTAGGGAGAAAGTGGAAGGAAGGATAAAAGGACCTAGAGGTGACAAGAGCTCCACAAGAAAACCAACAAAGCCAACTAACCAGGGCCCAGAGGGGCCTGTGGAGACTGAAGCACCAACCAAGGACCATGCCCGGACTGGACCTAGGTCCTCTACACAGATGTAGCCGATGGGCAGCTCAGGATTCATGTGGTCCTCTAGTAAGGGGAGCTGGGGCTGTCTCTGACATGGACTCTGATGTCTGGTTTTTTTTTTTTTTTATCACTTCCCACTGGCGGGACTACCTTGCCAGGCCACAGGGAGAGAGGACACACTCAGTCCTAATGTGACTTGATGAGCAGAAGTTGGTGAGGAGGGAGACTTCTCTCTTCTATGGAATAGGGAAGGTGTGGAACTGGGAGGAGAAAGGGAGGGGCTACAACTAGGATGTAAAACAAAGAGATTAAATTAATAATAATAATAATAATAATAATAATAATAATAATAATAATAATAATAATAGTGAAAGGTGAAATTGGGACATTTTCAGGAAAATAGATATACCTAGAAATTGTTGAATTAAATGAACTTAGCCAAACTCAGAAGCACAAATACCACCGTTTTCCCGTGTGTGTGTGTGTGTGTGTGTGTGTGTGTGTGTGTGTGTGTGTGTGTTTTGACAGTAGGAAGGTGATGATGACAGAGGAGTGGAAACTGAGAGGGCAATAAAATACAGTTACAGGAAAGCAGAAGGGTGGACAATCTCAGAGCAAGAAGATCAACAAGAAGAGCCAGGAGGAAAATGGCAGCAGGAAAGAGACTTGGATAAGAACCTAGTACATTACCATATAGGTCTGAAAACACCATAATGGAACCCATTATTTTTGTATGCTAACTTTAGCAAATCAAACCTATTTTTAAGATGCCAAAGCTGTTAACATCAGGTATCAGTGAGTATGCTGCCCAGCCCAAACTGTTGTTGTTGTTGTTGTTGTTGCTGTTGTTGTAACTGGGAGTGTGATATGGCACAACTTCCAGGAATCTGGCAGCTTATACAGTATGACATGCATAGTCACCAAGGACCAGTAGTTCTACTCAGGTGTGGATTAAACACAAATGGAAGCAGACACGGAGACAATTAGTTCTGTCAACTTGGCACAGTCTAGTGTCACCACCGCAGAGTGTCTCAGTGGGAGCTGTCTAGTTTAGGTTGGCCTATGAGCATATCTGAAGTGGGAAGACCCAGCCTACTCTGGGAGCAGCATTTCTTAGTGACCTGAGAGCATGCATCCATGCATTCATTCTCTCTGTTCTTGGGTGGGTGTGACTAGCTCCTTCAAGTTCCCATCTTGACTTCCCTGCTATGATGAAATTATGAGTCAAAATAAGTCCTTTCTCCCTTAAGTTGCTGTTGTTGTGGTATTTATCACTGCAACGTGGAATAAAACTGTCTACGCAAAGAATTACACTAGAATGCTGACAGTTTTATCACCTTAAGCAAATCAAATGTCTACCAAGAAAATAATAGACAAGAAAATACAGTACATCCACCATGCTCATAAAATGGAGTAGTATTTATCTGCAAAAAGAGACTATGGTGACAATGTCACGTGTGAATCTCGCAGACCGCAAGCAAAGCTGGTGACACTCACGCAGTGTCTGCTGCATGATTTCAGGCCCATCAAGTTCAAGTGCAAAACCTACAGAGCTGGGTCCAAACATGATTGACAAGTAGGGGTGAGAGAAACCCTTCCAAGCTGATGGAGCTGGCCTCATTTTGACTGGGGTGTGGTTACCGTGGGTGTCTGTGATTTCCAGACCCCAGTGTACTCCACATTTAAGGGCCGAGCATCTTACTGCTTGTAGGTTATGCCTTGTTTTACTCAGGTTCCTTCAAAGTATTTGTCTGTCTTTGCGAAGGTGTGAGAGAGGTCACCACACTGAGGAAAGCCTGAGCACAGCAGCAGCTTTCTGGGAGGAACTGAGGAAACACCTGTCCCACCTGCACGCTTGACCCTGTCCTCTCGTGCAGATCCAGCCATGCTCCATGCTGACACACCATGAAATATGGTCTCTTTAAAAAAAAAAACCAACAACAACAACAACAACAACAAAAACTTGCAGTGTCAAAAGACCAGAAGTAACATAAAATCACGCTCAGAAAGGAAGTGTAAATGAATTATAGAACACACGGCAGCTGTTAAACCAGTAAGGGACACCACAGACTGATGAGAAATGAGTTCACCACTGTGTAATAAAAAACAATAAACAAACAAACAAATAAATAAATAAGCGAGTGACACCAAATGAGAAAGGAGTGCAAAAAGCAGGGCGCATGATCAAAGAACACATACATATAGGAAAATGTCATAACGAAATTCATTATGTAGTTAGCATACACCAGGAACAAACATCTAATGAAAGATTTGTGAGCTTCTACGGAAGAGATAAGCTGCTGCTTCGGCCAGTCTGTCAGTGGGAAAATAAATGTTCCTGGGTAATACTATTTGGAAGTACATGGAAGACAGGGGCCGGCTGTCCACTCTAGGAGCAGAGGTTGACAGGCTAGGTTGAGGAGATTTGTAGGAGGAGTGTATTTTCTCTGTATTGTTTCCCTTGAAGTGTGTGTGTGTGTGTGTGTGTGTGTGTGTGTGTGTGTGTGTGTGTGTGTGTGTGTTTTGCTTGCATGTATATCTGTGCACAACTTATATGCCTGGTGCCTGAGGAGGTGGAAAGTGGATGATGTCAGGTCACTTGAAACTGGAGTCATGAGTTGCCCCATAGTTGCTAGAAATTGAACTCAGGTCCTCTGGAAGGACAGCCAGCGCTCTTAAACACTGAGCCATCACTTCATCCCATTGCACTTCTTTCGTTCTATGAGAGGCTTTGTTTTTGTTTTGTCACTTTTCTTTTTCAAAGTAGATTTATTACGTAAGACAAGAACTCTTCTAAAAGCAGAGAAGTCTGTTATTTGGGGGTGGGGGTAGTTGGGAACATCTATTTTCCCTAGAACCTGAGCCACACCCAGGAGTCTCTGAATATGTCACTCCTGGGAGCTGCTGACCCTGCCTCAAGCAGGCTTCATCGTCACCTCTGTATCACTACCCCAATCTCCCCTTCAAGACTCCCCATCCCTACACTTTGCCAGCCAGCACTGTCCTTTACTTATTGACATGCAAGTTGCTGGGTTTCCCAGCCTTTTGTTTAGACCAATTTTTCCCAAGCAAATCAGAATCAGGATGCTGTTAAGTCCACTAAACTAAAGCCCCCAAATAAGAATGTGATTTCCAGATGTCTTGAGACACACAGTCTTAAATATTTAGATAATAAATGGCCCAAAGCTTCTGCAAAGCCTTGAAATATAGCACCTTAGTGAGCAGGTATAGACAGCTGGCACTCAGCCCCAAAAGGAAACAGACCTCAGCTTGTCCTGATCATCAGGAAGTGGGCACAGTAACATGCTGAGCAGTGCTCAGGATGAGCTATCTGGTACTTCATACCCTCCTCTGGCTGAGCCAGCACTATCAGGCTAGGCACAGTAGGTGTGGTGGTTTGAACAGGAGCATCCCCCGTAGATTCATGTGTGTGAATACTTGGCCATAAAAATGGCACTATTAAGAGGTGTGACCTTCTTAGAGTCAGTATGGCCTTGTTGGAGGAGTATGTCACTGTTGGGGCAGGCTTTGAGATCTGCCATACTCAGGCTAGGCCCAATGTGGTACACAGTCTCTTTCTGATGCCTGAGCATCAAGGTGTAGAGCTCTCAGCTCCTCTAGCACCCTGTCTGCCTTCATGCTGCCATGCTCCTTGCCGTGATGATAATGGACTAAACCTCTGAAACTGTAAACCAGCCCCAATTAAATGTTCTCTTTTGTAAGAGTTGCCATGGTCATAGTGTCCCCTCATAGCAATGTAACCCTAACTAAGACAGTAGGGCTTCTAGGAGTGTGTGAGGCAATGGCCCTGAGCCTTGTCTGAGAATTGCTATTACTTCCTGTATGGTCTTGAGAGCCCTCTTTGTCCTCTCTCGGCTTCCAACCCTCCTCAGATATGCTAGTCGAGCCATTCCCAACCTGTGGGTCACGGCCGCTTTGAAGGTCACATATCAGATATCCTGCATATCACATATTTACACTATGATTCAAAAGCAAAATTACAGTTATGAAGTAACAATGAAATAATTTTTGGTTGGAGGTCACAACATAAGGAACTGTATTAAAGGGTTACATCATTAGGAAAGTATTGAATGATTATTAATATTTAACATTTAATTATTATTTTATTAATATCAGCAGTTACTCCTTAACCAGCTTTTTACCCAAATAATCACACAGAAAAACCAAGATCTAGTTAATTAACCTATATCACAGTAATTACTCTATCCTAAACCTCCATGCTATTAGAAGGAGTTTATCTATACCCAAGAAAACACAGAATATAAATAACTTCACAACAGCACAACTAAAAGAAGACAAGTATGCAAACATACTACCACCACCATCATAATAAAAGGAACTAACAATCATTCACCATTAATATCTCTCAATATCAATGGACTCAACTCTCCTATAAAAAGGCACAAGCTAACAGAATGGGTGTGTAAATAGGACCCAACATTCAAGAAACACACCTCAACAACAAAGATAGACATTACCTGAAAGAAAAGGGCTGGAAAAAGGTTTTCCAAGCAACAAACTCAAGAAGCAAACTGGAGTAGCCATTCTAATAGCTAATAAAATAGACTTTCAACAAACATTAACCAAAAGAGATGAGGAAGGACACTTCATTCTCATCAAAGGAAAAAAAAAATCCACCAATATGACATCTCAATCCTGAACAACATCTATGCCCCAAATACAAGGGTACTCGCATTTTTAAAAGAAACTTTATTAAAGCTTAAATGATACACCAATCCCCACATATCAACAATAGGAGACTTCAGCACCCCACTCTCACCAATGGATACATCATCAAGACAGAAATTAAATAGAAAAATAATGAATCTAACAGATGTCATGAATCAAATGGACCCATTTGATATCTACAGAACATTTCACCCAAACACAAAAGAATATACCTTCTTCTTAGCACCGCAGGAATTTCTTCAAAATTCATCATATAGTTTGTCACAAAGTAAACCTCAACCAACACAAGAAAAGGGAATTAATCCATTGTACTTTAGCTGAACACCATGGATTAAAATTGAACTTCAACAGCAGAAATAACAAAAAGCCAACACATTCATGGAAACTGAACAACTCCCTACTCAATGACCACACAGGGTCAGGAAATAAAGACATAAATTAATGACTTTCTAAAATTTAATAAACTAAAGGCACAGCATACCCAAACTTATAGGACACAATGAAAGCAGTGGTTAGAGGAAATTTCATAGCACTAGGTGCCTTTGTAAAGAAATTAGAGAGAGCCAATACTAGTAACTTAACAGCTCAGCTGAAAGCTTTAGAAAAAAAGAGAAACAAACACATCCTACAGGGGTAGATGACAGGAAATAATCAAGCTCAGGGCTGAAATCAATAAGTTAGAAACAAACAGAACAATACAAAGAATTGATGAAACCAAGAGCTGATTCTTTGAGAAAATCAATAATATGGACAAACCCTGAGCCAAATTAACTAAAAGTAAGACAGAAAATATCTAAATCAACAAAATCAGAAATAATAATGGAGACATAACAACAGACACTGAGTAAACCCTCAAAAAATCATTAGGTATTATTTTTAAAACCTGTACTCCATAAAGTTAGAAAAATCTAAATGAAATGGATGATATTCTAGACACATTCCTCTCACCAAAGTTAAATCAAGATCAGATAAACAATTTAAATAGTCCTTTAACACCTAAGGGAATAGAAGCAATCATTAAAATTCTCCCATCCAAAAAAGAAAATATAAAGAAAAATAAGAATGAATGAAAGAAAGAAAGCGAGCAAGCCAAGGGCCACATGATTTCAGCACAGAATTCTACCAGACTTTCAAAGAAGATCTAGTACCAATGCTCCTCAAAGTTTTCCACAAAATAGAAACAGAAGGAACATTGCCAAACTCTGTGAGGTCACAGTCACCCAGATCATTAAACCAGACAAAGACCCAACAAAGAGAATTTCAGACCAATTTCCCTTATGAACATTAATGCAAAAATACTCATCAAAATACTCACAAACTAAATCCAAGAATACATAAAAAAATCATGTGCCATGATTAAGTAGGAGTCCCCACAGGCATGGAGGGTGGTTCAATATGTGAAATTCCATCAACATAATCCACCATATAAACAAACAGAAAAAAAAACACATGATCATCTCAGTAGATGCTGAAAAATCCAACAGCCTTTTATGTTAAAAGTCTTGGAAAAAAATCAAGGATACAAAAAACATACCTAAACACAATAAAGGCAATATACAGCAAGCCAATAGCCAACATCAATTTTAATGTATTTTACTAATTTATTCATATTACATCTCAATTATTATCCCATCCCTTGTATCCTCCCATTCCTCCTTCCCTCCCATTTTCCCCTTACTCCCCTCCCCTATGACTGTGACTGAGGGGGACCTCCTCCCCCTGTATATGCTCATAGGGTGTCAAGTCTCTTCTGCCAACATCAAATTTAATGGAGAGAAACTTAAAGCTATCGCACTGAAATCAGGGACAGGACAAGGCTGCTCACTGTATCTCTTCAATATAGGACTTGATATTCTAGCCAGAGCAATAAGACAACTAACGGAGGTGAAGGGGATACAAATTGGAAAAGAAAAAGTCAAAGTATCACTATTTGCAGATGATATGATAGTATACATAAGTGACTCCAAAAGTTCCACCGGAGAACCCCCACATATGATAAACACCTTCGGCAAAGAGGCTGGTTACAAAAATAATTTTTAAAAATTAGTATCCCTCCTGTATACAAATGACAAATAGCCTGAGGGAAAAAAATAGGGAAATTACACCTTCACAACAGCCACAAATAATATAAAGTATCTTGCTGTAATTCTAACCAAGCAAGGCAAACATCTGTGTGACAAGAACTTCAAGTTTCTGAAGACAGACACTAAAAAAGATATCAGAAGATGGAAAGATCTCCCATGCTCATGGGTCAATAGGATTAACATAGTAAAAATGGACATCTTACCATAAGCAATCTACAGATTCAATGCAATTCCCATCAAGATATCCACACAATTCACTACAGACCTTGAAAGAATCATTCTCAACTTCATATGGAAAAGTAAAAAACACAGAATATCTAAAACAATCCTATAGGATAAAAGAACTTCTAGAGACATCTCCATTGCAGACATGAAGCTATACTACACTGCAATAGTAGTGGATGTCATTTTAGAATCACTATGTGAGGCCAGATACCTTTGTCATCTCCCTCAATGACAAAAGCATGGTCACACATTTTAAGGTAAGATATGTCAGAATTTTCAAAAACCTAAAGAAAAAAAAAACTCCAAATACAAAGGAGAAGGAAGCTTCCATTGCCTGGTGAGTCCCAGGGAAGGTGGGACAAGGCCTGGAAGGGAAGCTAGAGGGCTTACCGCTGGAAGGAGGAACAAACCACCTGTCATTGGGATAAGCACTATAGAAACCCGAAAATCAGGGTGGAACTTTGCCTTGCTCTGGCTCTGAGACCTTAGGGAAGCTATCTCATGCTTCACCTACAAATATTGTATGATTTGTATCCTAGAGGCCAAATCCATGAGTGATATAGCCAAGCACTTTGAACAATGAGTAAACACTCATAACCAGCCATGGTGACTGCCTCTTGATCCTGCTAAATTCCAGCCCACACTGGACTCTCACCACGAGTTCCTCCAAATTTCCCCTCTAAGGAATTCTTCTAATGGATGGACTCACAGAGATCTGTGTGGTGGCTACTCTTCCAAGACCTCTCCCTGCAAGATGTTTGAGCCTGTCCCAATCCAGTTTCAGCCAGAGTGTTGCACCTCGATCCTTCCTTTCTTCACAGCTCACTTTCCGCACTGAAGATCCTTTGAATGCTGCACAGTTTCAGAGCGAAGGCATTTATTTGTTCAACAGATCTCTATCAGGTACATTCAGTGTCCTGGGAATTGAGACCTTAAGGGGACATGAATAAACAGGACAGTGTTGAAGCAGAATAAAGTTCACCCAGTGATGGAGTCAAAATAGGCGTGGTCATCTCAAGGGCCATTGCTGTGGCATTCGTAGGCAGAAAGGCTTGAAATAACTCATGTTGACTGAGGGTGCTTTCAATGTTTATTTTCCTTTTAAAATTTGCTTGTTTGCTTGTACATTTAACTACTTATCCCACAGGTGCATGTTCAGGCCAAAGATTCTTCTGCCAGCACAGGAGACTCAAAGCTGAATGAACTTGGTTCCCACCTACAATGAGATGTGATTTCCCCATTTGGTAGCAGAGCTAGTGGAAGAGATGCGGAGAGAGGATCAGCCTGGAAATCAGGTACCCTGATGGTGTCAGCTGACACTGGTGAATCTTGAAGGCTGAATAGAAAATGCCTCGGCTCCAAGATTCCGCATAGACAAATGAACAGAGATGGAAACTTCCCTCCGGCAGCTGCGGGAAATGCAGGGTGGCTTCAGGGTGCAGTGTGAGACAGGGAACACAGGAAAAGAGGCTGGGACAAGAGGTGGCAGGGTGTAGGCTTGTGGAATAGCTGGGTCAGATATTCAGCCTGGACTTACAGAGAAGGAATAGGGATGATGCGGGAAACAACTCTGGCTTCTGCCATCCCGGAGAGATACCCACACATGTACCGGAGTCATCCATTATCCACTCCTGGCCCCTGGTGGGCAGACATGCACATAACCAGCGGCACCACCGTAGGGAGGAGCTGAGGGCACCATAAGTTGAAATTGTACCTATCCTCTGGAAGAGCTATATGGCTGATAAGGTCCGTTCGACGGATTTAAATGTGAAGTCACAAGTTCAGAAGGTCTGGGAAGAGTGCCCTCCACCCACCCTGAGGTAACACTGGCTTCCTCTCTGACTGCCCCACGCATCTCCTGTTTCTGTCTATTGGTATTGCCCATACATACATTTTCGGTTGCCTGGATTTTTAACATTTGAGCTTCAGCGAGTCATTGAAAAGCAATTTTAGGGAAGTAAAATTGTAGTCCACTTTGCGTTATAGAGAGTTCCTTGTGGTAGCAGTGTGGAGAAGGATCTAGAGAAGCTGGTCCTATGGGTGGGACCAAGAGGGACAGTGGGGAGTGAGGGAGCACAGGAAAGTCTGAGCTGAGAAAGTGATGGGGAAGACTGGGGGGGAAATAAGTACTGACATCCAGAATGTTCCTACTCAAGGACTCACAGCATGTGAAGGAGAGACAGGGAGACACTCTCTGAGGGAGTCTCCAGTGGCAGGACCATTGTGCCTCGATGTTGTCAGCTGGGGAGATGAAAGTGGGCACAGAAAACCAGGGTGAGGGAGGAGCACACAATGCTGCTCAACACATTGTAGAAAAAGACTGGAGCTCAAGGTGTGGAATCCAGGAAGCTGTCATTGCTGAAACAGGAATGACAGATCAGCTCACCATTCAGGAGGAGAGACTGAGATGCTGAGAACACTCATATCCAGAGTGTTCTAGAAATGAACCCTATCATAGAGGTGGAGAAAGAGCTGATCTGGAGAACCCATCATGTGGTTCAGAGAGCTTTGAGAAGCTCCTCAGGGGCAAGAAGAGCAGGGGGCCTCTCACTGGAGACATTTCCAAAGCAATTTCAGAGAACTGATAAACAGAGCTAGGTGACATTGCACTGAGGGATCACTGAGGAGATAAAGAGGCAGAAACAGTATCTCAGACTAATTTTAAATAGATTTTTCTGTTGTGGAGGGAGGTGGGGAACAATGAAAGAAGACAGTACTTTTTTGCCATGGCTGCTTACAAGATCACCTGAGGGATATCTTAAAGCCTGTTGATGTCAGGGCCTAGCTACAACATATAGCTTTTTTGTTGTTGTTGCTTTAAGATGCATGGTACAGCTTGGGTGAGGGGAGTCTCAGCTGGCTCTCTTCCCTTCTCAAAGAAGAATTATAGTGTGCATTATACTGATGAAGAGAAGGAGGAGCAGAGTGGTTTTTCTCCTGGTGAGAACTTCCTTTAAGAGCAAATGGATGGTTACTTTGTATCTTAGTCCATTTTATGTTGCTATGACAATATGTCTAAAGCTGGGTAATTTGTAAAGCAAACAGTTCATTTATCATTCCGGGGGTTCAAGAGCAGGACACTGAAGTCTGTAAGGCTTTGTTTGAGGGCCTTCTGCCTCAGTGGGGAAAAGGAAAGAAAAGTTACATGTCAAGCAAGGGTGCACAAGCCCAGGGAACAGCCCAGCTGACTCTTCATAACAAACTACTCTCAAGAGATCCAAGCCAGGCCTAAAAGAGCTTTAATCTCATCTGGGAACGGTGCCTCAAGCGTGCTAGGAACCCTGCAATAGATTCCTCCTGACACAAAGCCCCACTACCTGTCTTGCAAACCATAACAGAGGATAAACTCCAGAAGGGTGGGTCCTCTCTCCATGTCAGTCACTGCTCTGCCCAGGTTTACTCAGCACAGCTGACAATAGCAAGAGGAATGGTACCTTAGGCACAAGCTACAGCACTGATTTTTTTTTTCCTCATTTGGCAAGTTAGGGAGAAGTTCCTAGAAGCAACTGGGAAGCTCTGGGGTCCAGGAATAGAGGATAACCTGGGAAGGCACAGAAGATGGGGTCTTGACCACAGACCATCATCCAAGCCACACAGAGATGGAAGACTTTATCCTGAAGGCAAGAGGCCGTAAAGATGCTCTGGGCTGCAATAAGATGGATTTGAGAGGAAATGAGAGCTCTCTAGGTGGTAGAAGGGGGGCTAAATTGTTCATTTGGGTAGAAGGGTGCAATTCCAGCAATTGGGGAGACTCCTCTTTATAATGGAATCCGTCAACGGGGATCAAACTGCTCCCAGTAGTCAGCTGCCACCATTTCAAGAAGTTCTATATTGAGGGAGAAGGTGGGCTGAGGTACCCAGAAATCTGTTGACTCAAAACACTCCCCTCCATTGCCTGCCTCTGAGGGAGGCCAAGTGGTTTCCACCACAGGGGCTCAGCCTCTCCCCCAGCTTACCAAATTGCTTTGCTTTATGTAAAAGCCAAAAAGGAAAACAAACCCCCAGCCCAAGGAGGAAGCAATTTTAGCATTAAATAAAAGGAATGTTTTTATCCTGCAATGAAAACGCTGTGATCTTGGAACACAATTTGCATAAACAGACAGTTTGGCTGTAAACAACCTCACCAGTAGCTGGTATTTACATATAGAACAACTCAGTCAAAACCCAATTAAAGGCTCTGATGGATTGGGGACTGTCAAAACATTTAAAAGGCTTCACAGCAGCCTGGCGATTTATATGCCTCAGTTGGACCAGGAGCTCTTGATTGCTCCTCCCAGCTGCTCTTTTCCTTGCCTCAGCCTCCTACAGACCCAGCAATACCCAGAAAATCCCCCAAGTCAGCAGCCTGGTGGCCATGTAGGGGAAAGAGTTCTAAGCCAGATGTTGGCCTTGGGGACTTGGGAATCACCCCTCACCCGTGACAAGGAAATACAGACCAAGCTGTGGTGTCCAGCTTGCCATAGAGAAAGCAGGGATGAAAATCCCATGTGGACTTTGGGCACAGAATTGCCTAGGAGATGACCCAATCAAGCAAAGTTTTTATAAGCATAAGGACCCAAGTTCAGATTCCCCAGCTGCCACATAAAAAGCCAGGCGCATCAAGTGCCTATAATCAACACTGGGAATGCAAAGACAAGAAAATTCCTGGAGCTAAGCAGGCTAGCTTCAGGTTCAGTGAACAACTCTCTCTCAAAACAATAGGATGAAAAGGAATCGATAAGATACCCAACACTAATGTCTGACCTTTATACACACACACACACACACACACACACACACACACACACACACACACACACACAGGAGAGGACGTGTCTGATGAAGCTGCAGGCTATCATTGTGCCTGAGGTTCATAGGGCCCAATGCAAGTGGCATGTAGAGCGACAGGATAATTCAAACAAGGCCTCCCCAAGTGCTGCATCTTAGGTGCACCTGGGGCTAGGTAAGCCTTTAGGAGATGCAGGATCACAGGAGTCAGGGAGCCTAGAGTTCAAGGATAGAGGCCTGTTTCCAGAGGGCAACATCTGCAGAAGCCATCTGTCATTAACGGCGTCTACCGGGGAGAACTTCAGTGGGCTTTTATGTTAGGAGTTGCATCCGGGCACCCTTGTGGCCAAGCAACACAAAGCAAGCTTTGATGCATGGGTGAGAAAGAAGATGAAAGGCAGGAAAGAAGAAAAACATGAAAAGCAACAGAAGAAAGAGAAGAGGAAAAGCAAGGACAGAACAACAGGGGGAGAAGTGACAGCGAGTTCCAGAACTTTCTACAAGCTATGTCCTGAGAGCCCAATGAAGTGTCACTGACTCCCCGGGAGGTTTCCAGTGCTATACTTCTGACTTCTAGAAACATTGAAAGGAGAAAGTCTGATCTTTGAACCTCTGATTGTCCTCAGCAAACACATCTGCCTTGCCACTGTCCAGAGCAGTGGTTCCTAACCCTCCTAGTGCTGCGAACATTTAATACAGTCCCTCGTGTTGTGTTGACCCCAACCATAAAATTATTTCACTGTCACTTCATAAGTGTAATTTTGCTACTGTTAAGAACTGTAAATGTAACTATCTGTGCTTTCCGATGGTACTAGGCGACCTTTGTGAGAGGGTCACTCAATCCCCAAAAGGGCCATGACCCACAGGTTAAGAACCACTTGTCTAAAGGGATACAGGAAACCATGCTGCTTTCACATGTCACTGCTAAGCTGCAGCTAGCTTCCTTTTTTCCACCACTTACATCATGTCCAAGTCACCCACTAAAACAAAACAGACCCAAAACGATGGAGGCTCCTAAAGAAAGCAGTGGAGGTCCTCTCTCATCTGCCTTTGCGTCTGTTCAACTAACCACCACTCTCCCTTAGGATGCTTTTGTCAGAGCGTTTTATCACAGCAGCCAGAACAGAAATGAAGAGAAGATGGTCGCTAATTATAGTGACAGTAGCAGTGACAGCTGTAACAACAGCCACTTGGACTCTTGGTTAGTGGACCTGGATCTGAACAGCACAGAGCAGCCTCTGCTCGATTCTCTGTCCTCTCACTGGCTTCAGCGTTCAGGAGGCCCCCACAAGCCCTGGGCTTGCACTTATGCCCACATCATTTAAAACATCAGAATGGAACATTGTCACATAGGTCAAGTCAGTAGGACACTGCACCATTATGCCACATACCTGCATTGTGTGCCTGAAGCGAGGGACACACGCACCAACGTGCCTCAACTTTACCAATTAGGAATGGAGATGGGGTGAGTTTCCCAAAGAAAAATGTTGTCCTGAAAGAATACTTGAATAAAGCACATGAGGAAGGAAATGGTTTGGGAGAAGAGTCCACTATAGCAGAAGGCACCTCGGGGCAGGAGCATGAGGCAACTGACCACACTGCATCCAGAGTGGGCAAGCCAAAGAAGGTGAAGGCTGCTGCTTGGCTTCTTTCCTCCTTTTTTCTCAGTGTGGGACTCCAACCCGTGGAACAGCACTGCCCTCATACAAGGTGCATCATCCCTGTTCAGCTAAACCTTCCTGGAAACACCCTCATAGTAATACCCACAGATATGTTTCCATGGTGATTCTAAATGCTGTCAAGTTAACAATGAAGATTAAGAGTCACAGACAATACGGTATTGAACGGTCCAAGTGCTAAAGGTCATCTCAAACTGGAATCAAGCAGCAGGCTCTGGACAGCTTGAATCCTTGGCCTGACCAGTCCTGTGGTTTTGGCCTTTTAAAGAATTTGACCCTGAATCCCCTACATGCGTCTGTTGCACACAGCTCTGCACTGCTCCCCTGCCCTGCTGCAGCTCCTGCCTTCCCAGCCCTCCCCTGTCCCAGAGCCCCCTTTCCTCGCCCCACCTCCAGATCAATCTCACATTTCAGCAGATTCAAACAGCCACAGGGCCCAGTGGTATTGAACTTAGCTGGCACTCAGCCTAAGGAACCTAAAGGCCATCCACAGGACTGTCTGTCTGTCTGTCTGTCTGCTCTTGACTCCCACACGGTGAAGACTCCTCCATACCCTCACTGCAGCATCGGGCCGTCAGGGCTGTTCACATATTTCGTTCTCAGGAAAACTCAAAAGAAAAAAAAAAGGCTATATCCAAGCCTCAAGTGTGGAATCTTCATTCTGCTAGGCCATAAAACATTGTGTTCATCTTATAATTTCAATCCAGGGAGAGGATTTGCCGCGAGAGCACCGAGATGCATACAAATTGCCTTTCTAAACCTCTGGCTACAATAAGCCAGCTTCAGAAGCTGACAGTTTTCTTGACAAATACCTAATAAAGCTTAAATAATTATTGAAAGCAGACAAATGGGAGCGGAGAATGGGAAGAGATGTCATGGGGATAAATCACAGGGAAGGAGGCAGGGCCCCAGCAATGCGGCCAGGAAGCAGAGTGAGAGTCAGAGGCGGATATGGATGGTAGAGATGTCAGCGAGCCGAGCAGGTATCTGGTGTGGAGCGGCTTTCTGGTGGTAGCATCCAATGCTTAACATGTTACCTTTCTGAGCTCTTCTAAAAGAACCAATAGGAACTCTATCTCCTCAAGGAGAATACAGGCTACCACACTCCTATCTGACCAGAGCCTCCCACGGTATCATAGCCATCTAGGGACAGAGCATTTAAATCATGGGTTGTGGGGCTATTTCCTTTTATTTTTTTGTTCTGCTCTGTTACCTCCCTTATCTGCCTCCCACTCCCACTTATTTACAACCTTTTCCAAAACTGACTCCTAATGCTCTCATGACATTGTTGCTGTTGGTGGTGGTGGTGGTAGTGGTGATTCAGTGAATCACATTAGGGCTGCTCACAGGAGGATGGGTGAGGAACTACCTACAGGAGCATGAGCACTGGGGGGGGGGGGGGGGGCAGGCTGCAAGCATCATGGCTGCCAGGGAAATGAGGTGAATGAGGTTAAGAATAAAAGCTCAGCCAGTGCTGGGTCAAAATGTCTGGAGACTCTGACCAAGTGTCTTATTTTTCTTACACATTTAAACTCAGTAAAGCTTTGGGGGAAGGTTTCCACATGACAATTATCACATCAAAGCCTTAGTGCACGTCCCACAGTGTTAGTTATCTGTCTTCTTGCCTCCACAGAATACTTGGCAAAAGAACTGGGCAAAAGCCACTCATGGACGTGTTTATTTGCCTCACTGTTTGAGGGTACAGTCGCTTCTGGTAGGGCAGTCATAGTGTCAGGGGCTTGGGGAGGTAGCTGGTCTCATTATGTCCTGAGGGCTAATGACTCCAAAGCCCAATACAGAACCATTGCTATGGGGAGCCCGGCAGAGATGACCACCTAGATACAGTGTATAGCCAATTGAAAGTCTTTATCTAGATGTCTGAGACTATACCAGGTATTCAACACTAAAGCGTAGTCCAGAGCATTTAGGGTAAGGGGTTTTTAAAAGCAAAACCCACATCTTGGGATCTCGCTCAGCAGCTTCAGAGGGAGATTTTACACAAGCAAGACGAACAGAAGGTAAGATAAATTAGCTAGGGCATCTTGACCTCGGGTTCCCAGAATAGAATTGGGTAATTTTTCCACGGGCATCTCCATCAAGGAGATCAACTTCTAGTTAAACCTAAAATGGCCTCAGCAAGAATGGAAGATGGAGGAGCCTCTGCACTATCTTGCCCTGTCACACTAGCACAGGAATGCTGATGTGCTCTGAATACCGGCAGGCTGCCAGGATCCAGGAAGTTCCTGATAAGGAAGAAGCATGGATTCCTACGCTATGAACATACTTATGCTAGCCGCAGGATCTGGGAAGTTCCTGACAAGGGAACCCAATTGATAGCATGCTTTTATAACCTAAGGCATCTCCTTCCCAGGAGAAGAACACCCACCTCTCCTGAGAAGGCCATACAACCTCCATCGGTAATTACAATTCTGAGGCTGAAGGGAAACAGCCCTGCAGACAGAATCTTCCACCCCAAGAACTCCCTCTGCCCAGAAGACCCCAACACCCTCTGCCACGTGTGTATATCCCTGTTTCTGCAGTGAGACGTCACCCTTAATTGTTATGACTAAAGGTTAATCTGTATGTGTTACAGGTCATTTTACTCTTTCTTTTATTTCCACGCCACCTTGGTCAATGCCGATCTAACAGTGAGGGGGTTGAGAAGGCTGGTTCTCTGCCTTCTATCTCCTTTCTCTTTTGTCTGTGACCCTGGCTCATGAAATATGGCTACTCAGATCTAAGAAGGGTCTTCCCACCTCCGTAAGGTTAGATGTGCCCAGAGGTTTGTTTCCAGGGTGACTCCTTAATCCCATCACGTTGACAGTCAAGACCAAGCATGCAAGGACAAAAGTGAACGCCTGCCTTGGCCCCTCCAAGAAAGATGTAACATAGGAGTCAAGACCCCCCCCATGAGGATTGTAGAATGTGGCAGCAACCACGGCCTGCACTGTCCTTCCCTCCCCCATATCACAGAAACCACACCACCACTAATACAAGACCAGGCCAGGGTATCCCACGGAGAAACTGGCCACAGATCTGTGCGTTACGTGAGAAATTCCCAATAACCCATGAGGATAGTCTTGCAAAAACAATAGCGACAACAAACAAACAGGACTCACACTGATGGTTGGGTGAGGCTCTCAGGTCCTGAGGACTTTTGTCAGGCTGTAAGAAACAATAACCCCTCGCCATCAAGAATGGCTTAGTCCCAGCCTGACCATTCCACTTTACCTGTAGAAACAATTTGTCCAGATGTCGAAAACTACCAGTTAAACCACACACACACACACACACACACACACACACACAAAACAGCTGAAATTTCCTAGTAGCTACCCATGTATGTGTGTATCTATATATACCTGTCTCCCAGCCCTCTAGCAAGCTCAGCCTTCATCCCTCAGAAAGGTTGGGTCCCTCCCTGTGCTAATAAAGCAGTCTCAGACTGTTGAGATCAAATATGTCTGATTCTCTGCCTTGTTTTTTCTTAGACCATCCTCCTGACTCACAAGCCCATAGCCCTCCTAAACCAAATGAAACCCCTGCTGTCCTCTGTGAGGGCAACCTGTCTTCCATGGCACACGCTGCCCCCCCCCCTTCCTGCCAGTGAAGAGTCTGCCTCAGACTCCACACTCAGTCTCTTTTTCTAATTCTATGGTGCCTGGGACAATGTCCCCTCACTTCCTATACCAGAGTGATGGTGGCAGAGGCCTACGTTTGATGTTTTTACAGTCACGTGATTACATATGGCTTTGTTATTACACCAAATAAATGTGCATATAAGAGGACTTGGTGTCCAATTTGCATCATTCTACGCTTTGGGCCATGCTTCTGATAGTTCACAATCCCTATTGTCTTTAGCAAGCAGGAGAGCAGTCTGTCTCCAGAGCATCCGTGAGCACACCTGTGATGAACATGGGGCAGGATGCACATGAGCCCCACAGTCAATGAGGGCATTAGCTTCTCTGAACAATTGGCACAAAAGAAAGAAGTTTCTTTCCATCATTCCTCCAACCCAGTCTGGCTATTGTCACCCCTAGCATTGGAAATGATTAATGCACGTGTGAATTGATCCCTGCGATTATGCACGAGACCATTTTTCCCCTTTATGGATCCCTGACACTGAACTCACTCAATGGGTTTTATTTGCATCGATCACATTTTATGGTATGATTAAATTTGTATGGAAGAGAACCAATTAGTTTTGTTTTACACTTATTGAATGCATTTTAGAGTCAGACAGATTAACTCTCCACACTTAGAGTGATTTATCCAGTGGCAAGAGATTTGAGGGGCTACTTGGGGTCTCATCCCCAGCCAGGTATGGGTGCTGCTGGTTGATGGGATCTGGGGCCTCTGAGAAACGGAGCAGATCCAGGGAAAGGACTCTGACACCCAGATCCCTGTAGAGCTTCTCTGAGACTGTAAACAGAAGAGTCTTAGCATCAAGTGAATTTCAGGAGCTGATAAAGCTTAGTTTGAAGAGGAAATGCATCCTGGGCAGTGCAAAGGACCACGGGCGGGACAAAGAACTCTGTAAAGGCCGCCCCTGGACTTTTCCCTTTCTTGACTGACTCCCACTCAATTTCTCTGAGCCTTAATAGAGATGATAATGAGTGAGAAGAGGAGGAGGAAAGGAAAGGAATGGTGAGAAGAGGGGGTAGGAGGAAGAGAAAGGGAGGAGGAAGAAGTGAAGAAGGAGAGGGAGGGGCGGATCTTCCACCTAGATGTTTGCTCTCAGGATCAAATGCGAGGGTACCTCTGAGAATACTTTGGGAACTGTAAGTACCACCTTTACCAGTTCTCCTCCACCATGCCGGCAGAAGCTGTCTAGCACTGTGACAGGAGTCACTGTAAAATCCTCACTCCGGACTCTGTTGTTGATCCCCCCAGCTGGGCCAGCTGCTTTGTGGGTCTCCCGAAAGCTCTCAGAAGGCAAGGAAGGTGCTCTCCACTGTGAAGTGAGAAGGGCTACACAGTTCCACTGAGCCTGCCTTCGGCTCGTGAGAGTGACACAGAAACAAGTCATTGTCCCTAGCCTTTCTTCATGAGACACCCTGAATTCCAAGAAAAGTACATTTTATGCCAGACTCCTCTCCTCACAAAAAGGACAACTGTCCAGTGGGAGTGGGGGGCAGGTGAGGCTGAAGCCTACACTGCAGCAGACCCACAACTGCCCTGTCACTTATACAACGTAACAACTTAGCAGGCTCAGCAGGTGAGATTGGTGCTGAGACAAAGAGGGAACCTTCTGTTTAAACTGAGATCTCCTGTCAGGACCCCAGAGATAACTTAGGGTCACTGGTCTCTTCCATCTGTCTCTTTTCTTCAAAGGTGTCAACACTAAGTACATCTCTCTCTCTGCTCTCCTTCATCACTTGTTTCTCTCACTGGCATGTTGGGTGGCTGAGCCAGACTTGTTCGGGGCTCAGGCTCAGAAGCTAAAATCTCTGGTAACAAGCGTGGTGGGCTTCTTCAGAGCCTCCTTTGCCTGCAGACAGCCACCTTCACAATGGGTTCTGCAACAGTTCTCTCCCCCCTAAAGGGACCTGCTTAACTAAGCCTAACCAACTTCATGGCAGCCTTCATTTTCTCACTGAGCCAGCCTAGACTTAAGTTTCTCAGAAATAGAGACTCCAGCTATAGGAAAAAACACAGAAAATGGGCAGCCAATCAGAACCAGCCAAGACATCTATCCAAGGGAGATAAGGTTGCTCATTTGTCAGTTTGGGTGGACCCCCAACTCATGACTAACTCCTGACTTGGCACAAACCGATCCCCAACACGGCCGTGCCCATGCTTCCAACCTACACCAATGGAAATACAGATATCCTAACTGTATCTGGGATTCTCTTAACTGGCTTTAAAAAGAGACTGAGAGCTCACCTTGTGGTCGCCACTTTGTAAAGTGGCTGACCCCTGGACACAGGATTCTTACATTCTCAAAATAAAAACACTCTTACCAATTGCATGTATGAGTGGTGGTCTCTGAGTGGACTTTCAGACTTTAACACCACCACACTTCCAAATTTCCTCCTTAAAAGCACCAGATCCATATTGGATTGGCCACTGTAAGGGCCATGTTTTAACTTAGTTCTTTAAGATTCTACCTGCAAACAGATCTCAAGGAACACCAAGCACTGGAGATTCCCCCCTTCTCATTGAATTTTGGGGAGATAGACCTCATCCACTAACAGCGCATCACATTTTATTACATATTGATTTCCAATCATGAACTCTTTAACACTGTTCTTCACTGTGTGTGCCTATCTATTAAAGTGATGCCTGATACAGAGTAGGTACTTGTGGGATTGTTAGGCTTTAGTCAAGTTGACATAAACTAGAGTCACCTGGGAAGAGAGAACCCCAATTGAAAAAAATGCTTTCATAGTAGGGAAGGAGGATTTCTTAATTGACATGGGGGAGCATCCCATTGGAGGGTGTGTCGCCTTTGGACAGGTGGTCCTAGGGTGCATAAGAACACAGGCTGAGCAAGTACTGATGAGCAATCAAATAAACAGTATTCCCCATGGCCTCTGCTTCAGGTCCTGCCTCTAGGCTCCTGCCTTGAGTTCCTGCCCTGATGTAAGTTGAAATAAACCCTTTCCTCTGCAAGTTCCTTTTTGCCATGGTGTTTACTACAGCCCCAGAAATTTACTAGAAGAGGACTCAAGAAATGTTGTTGAATGACTTTATGACAGCGCTCTGTAAAATGGCGGTAAAATGGCGGTCTCCAAGTTTGAATTCCAGCCAGCAATCAACCAGCAGCAGCTGTACCCATTCATTTCCAAAGGCTCATTAAATCATTGATCTCAGTTAACCTCTGTCTTACTTCCCTCATTACCCTGCAGTCCAATGCTTGCTTAGTCATGTGTTCATTCTTAAGTCATAAAAAAACTTTAGCTCCAGGGTTGCAAGGAAATTTAGTAATGATGAGATTCCAAATCTAGCTACCCAGGGAAGGAAATCCTCCTCTTTAAAATCTCACAATTGACAGAGACCATTACAGAAAGCCATAACCAATCGAAATGCAGAGTTGTGTAACGTTATCCCAATGGACTCATCAACAATGCAACTCCTGCCCCTGAGGCTCAGGAGTCTTTGTGCAATAGGGTGTCTTAGTCAATGTTCTATTGCTGTGAAAAGACACGATGACCATTGGCAACTCTTATTAGAGAAAGTATTTACTTGGGTCTTGCTTACAGTTTCAGAGCTCTAGTCCACTATCCTCATAGTGAGGAACATGGCAGCCTGCAGAAGACATGGTAGCTGAGAGTTCTACATACAGATCCCAGAGCAGGAGAGAGAGAGAGAGAGAGAGAGAGAGAGAGAGAGAGAGAGAGAGAGCGAGAGAGAGGAGCAGAGAGAGGAGAGAGGAGGGGAGGAGAGGAGGAGAGGGGAGAGGAGAGAGAGAGAGAGAGAGAGAGAGAGAGAGGCTGCTATGCCTGGCTTAAGCATTTGAAACCCAAAAGCTTACCAGTGGTGACACACTTCCTCCAACAAAGACACAGCTACACCAAGACCACACCTTCTAATCCTTGTCAAGTAGCACCACAGCCTAACGACCAAGCATTCATATATATAAGCCTATAGGGTCAGTCCTACTCAAATCACCACTGGGGCCAGAGAGATTGTACTTACAAGCCAACGGATTTGGGGATTTTGCTGTGCGATTGTGTCTCCTAACAATTTCTGAAGTTATACTCATAAGGTCTCACCACCAACTGCCTGAACATGAACTGACCAAGGACAAGACTAAACGTGACAAAGTGGGTGGGGAAAGACCAGAAGCCACAATCCTGGGACACAAGGAACTATAGGCAACTAAAGTATGGGAAGAACAGCCTTCCCTAAAGAAGACCACACCAACTGGTTATCCAATACCAAGTGATGAACTCTCAAAACATAGATAAATAAGCAACATTATGCAGTCAGAACACATTTTATTAATATATTTAGGAATATATGAACTTATGTGTGTGCGTGTGTGTGTGTGTGTATATATATATATCAACAATTAATGAAAAGAGGCCATGAATGATTTTTGTCTATTTTTGTTTTGTTTTGTTGTTTTTCAAGACAGGGTTTCTCTGTGTAGCCCTGGCCATCCTGAACTCATTCTGTAAACCAGTCTGTCCTAGAACTCAGGGAATTCACCTGCCTCTGCCTCCCAAGTGCTGGGATTAAAGGTATGTGCCACCACTGCCCATTATGAGCCTATAGATTTGAAAGAAAGAATGTATGAGAGGATGAGAGGGTTTGGAGAGAGAATAGAACTAGGAAATAATGTAATTATAATCTCAAAAAGTAAAAAAAGAAAAAACAAAAACAATTTTTTCATCTTAAAAAGTAATAAAAAGAAAAGAAGGGAAGGAGAGAAGGAGAGAGAAAGAGACAGACAGACAGACAGAGTTCACAACTACCTTTAACTCCAGCTCCAAAATTCTCTGCAGGTGCCTGAACTAATGTGCACTCATCTGCGTATAGACACACAAACATGCATACACATAGCTGAAAATAAACATAAATCGGTTTTTAAAGAAAGTCTAGATACTCTATCCAGGCCTACTCCAGCACCATAGCCTATGCCTCTGCAGGCAGCTGGCTCTGGGCTATGGGTACCAATGTGATTATTTTGCATGGAGGATAAACAAAGATATTCTCTCCTGGAATTTTTTTTCACTCAACTGGTTTTGGGGATCTCATGCATGAAAATTGTATTTACATAATTTCTACCCCATCTTCTTCCAACTCATCCATGAGCCTCCCTCTCAGATATATAGCCTCTTCTTTAATTATTGTTATATGTATGCACACACATGTACACAAACACACATATGTATACATATATGAATACTACCTGCTCAGTACATTTAGTGTTGTTCGTACATACATACATGTATTAGTGCTGACCACTTGGAATTGGTTAGCCTGTCAAGGGGCTTATCTGTGGAAAGCAATGGGTCTCCCTCTCTCAGAAGCCTTTAATTGCCTATTACTATTCATCTAGGATTGGGTCTTTATGCGATTAACTCCATCCATGTTGGTATGTCCTCCAGTACTGTTGTTGTGCAGGTCTTGTTGAGGCAGCCATGTTGTTAAGCTTTTATCAGTGCAGCCTCCTACCATATATAGAAAGCAGTAGCTTACAGAAGTCCTGGTCCTCTGTCTCTTATAGTATTTCCACACTCTCTTCCAAAATGTTCCCTAAGCCTCAGGTGTAGCGTGGTACTGTGGATAATACATCAGTTGAGGATGAGATAAGATGTTCACTGCATTTTCACCAGTTGTGGGTTTCTGTGATGGTCTCTGATGCCAAAAAGAAGCTCTTTTATAGATTGCCTTGGTCATGGTGTCTCTTCACAACAGAACAGTAACTAAGGCAGAAGTCAGTACTGAGAGTGAACTATTTTTGTGACAGGCCTGGCTATGCTGCTTGTCAGAAAAATATGGACTTTTGGACTTTGGATTAGGAAAGCAGTCGAATGATGCAAGTGAGGCTTATGGGCCATCCTAGTAGGAGTGTGGAAGACAACAATGCTGAGAGCAATGTGGACTGTGGATGTCCAGCTCAAGGGTCTCCAGAGGTGAACAATATTACCAACTTGACCTCAATACAATTCTTGTGATATTTTGGGGGGAAAAAAGGCTGATTTCTGCCCTTATCCAAAAATATCTTCAGGAGGCTGAGTTGAAAATTTGGGCCTAATATAAACAGCAGAGGAGACTTCAAGACAGCGCAGTATTTACTGTATCGCGTGGTTATTAGTGATTACTCTTATGCCTATCTACAATGGAAAAGAGCAAGGGGCAAAAAAGAAATGTAAAACATCCAGCTGGAGAAGAAACACACCCCCAAGAAGTGTAAATCTGGAGCCAAATCTTGTACTCAGATGAAAAGTTTAAAGAAAACTTAAGGAGAAATGACAGTGAATAGTGTCCTCAGAGTAAGACCCCACAGAGCTAAACTTCCCACTTGTAAAAAGGAAAGTTTATTCAACAAAGGAAACCATCAACAAGCCAAGGCTTATTCAAATGCATTTCAAGGATAGGGCCAGATGCCATACCAAGGGAGCAGAACTTGGCAGCTTAGGCCACATGACTCCAGCTTTAAAACAGTGGTCCTCAACCTTCCTAATGCTGCGAGTCTTTAATTCAGTTCCTCGTGTTGTGGTGGTGACCTCCCCCTTCCCAACCATAAAATATTTTTATTGCTACTTCATAAACCAATTTCGTTACTGTTGTGAATCACTATGTAAACATCTGTGTTTTCCTGATGGTCTCAAAGAGGTCGCAACCCACAGGTTGAGAAACATTGCTTTAAAGGCAAGAATACTGGGATAAAGGGGGTTACAGAATGTTCTTCCATGCTTAAGAAAAGCTGCTAAGGCCAGGAACATGTTAGGGATGTGTCATAGTTGGGGTTTCTTTAGGTGTGAAGAGACACCATGACCACAGCAACTCTTATAAGAAAACATTTCATTGGGGTTGGCGCACAGTTCAGAGGTTCACAGTCCATTATCATTGTGATGGGAAGCATGGTGGCATGGAGGCAGACATGGTGCTGGAGAGGGAGCTGAGAGTTCTGCATCTGGATCAGCAGGCAGAAGGAAGAGAGTGAGACCCTGGGCCTGGCTTGAGCATCTGAAACCTCAAAGCCCACCCCCCATGACTCGCTTCCTCCAACAAGGCCACAGCTATTCCATCAAGGCCACACCTTCTAATAATGCCACCTTCTCTGAGCCCATGGGGGCCATTTTCATTCAAGCCACCACAGAGTATCCCTGAGAGGCCATTGTGTGAGCCTATGAGTGAAGCCTAGAATGCCTTGAATACACCAAAATGTTGGAGATCCCACAGCTGTGTGACACCTCCCTAGGAAAGCCTCAGTGTGTAGAACCAGCCCAAGAGAGAGAAGTGTTGAAGTCAATAAAGCTGGAAAGACAGAACTAAAGAGCTCTTTGACCTCAGACATGGAGTTTAGATTTACCCAGCTGGGCTTTGGTCTGGCTTTGGTCCAGTATTTCCTCACTCTGCTCCCTCTCCTCTCTCATGAAATGGTAATGTTTATTCTGTACAACTGTATATTGGAAGTATGTAATTTGTTTTTGGTTTTGATTTTATAGAGGGTTATAGTTAAGAGATTGCCTTGAGTTTTAGAAGAGACTTTGAACCTTTAAGCTGTGTCAGCACTGTGAAAGACTGTGAGGACTTGAAATTGGATTAAATGCATTTGGCATTATGGTGTGGTTACAAGCCTGTGGGGACCAGGGAGTGGAATGTAGTGGTTTGAATGAGGACACCACAAGTAGGCTCATATATTTGAATGTTTGGTTGTCAATTAGTGGACTGTTTAGGAAGGACTGGGAGGTGTGGCCTTGCTGGAGGAGGTGCATTACTTTGAGGTTTCAAAAGCCTATGTCAAGCCCAGTCTTATGTGCTCTCTCTGCCAAGTGTGCTTGTGGATTTGATGTAAGCTCTCAGCTACTGCTTTAGCACTATGCCTGCCTGCCTGCCTGCCTGCCTGCTTGCCACTATGTTTCCTCCCATGATGGAAACCCTCTGAACTGTAAGCAAGAGCCCAATTAAATGCTGTCTTTTGTAAGTTGCCTTGGTCATGGTGTCTGTTCACAGGAATAGAACAGTAACTAAGATGGGTGAGAGCTACATTTTCCTGTGGAATAAGAATGGAATAAGGAGAGACATCTAGAATGCCGTTGGCAATTGTGCTGGTTTAGGAAAGAGGCAGGAGCAGATTCTCCTGAAGGGTACATGACCTCACCAACCACTGTGTCCTTTATCATGGGCTCCTGGGCTTTAAAGCTGGGGAAGACCACTGATTGCTTTTCTCCTTCGGTGGTATCTCACCTTCAGATACTATGAGAACCAGTCTTCAGAAGGAGCTCCCAAGTCACTCCTAGCTCAATTCCTTCAAGTCCTTGTCCAAAGCATAAGGTGTTTTACCAATAAGGTCTTGACTTCAAGTTCTGGGATGCAACAAAGGGTAATGACAATATCTTATATTGTTTGGGAGTGCTCTACACACACACACACACACACACACACCACATTATGCATGCTTCCTTTTATTTTTATTTTCTGTTTATAAGTATTTGTCTTCATGTGTGTTTGGTCATTGTATGGACTCAGTCTTCTCAGTGTAGAAAGAAGGCAGAAGAGGCTGTTGGATAGCCCTGAACTCGAGTTGCAGATTGTTTTGCATCATCATGTGGGTTCTGGGGAATTGAAACCACTACTATTTAGAGTTATTATTAAAATATGTGTATTAATTCCTGTAATTTTGTCGATTTTTTAATGTCTTCTCAGATCTCTTTTGGTTACTTGTCCTGATACTGTTTGTTCCTTTGTAACCTCTTGGGTAGGTTTATCCTTCTTTTCAGATTGAAATATTTCTTCTAGAATCCTCTTTACAGATGGCATGATAGTCAAAAACTCCTTTAATCTGTTTTTATCGTGGAAAGTTTTAAATTTCTCTTTCAATTAAAATAGGTAGTTTTGATGGGTATAATAGTTGGGGTTGATAGTTGTAGTCTTTAAGGACTTGAATTACATCTTTCCAGAACTTTTTATTCTGTCTTTAGAAGGTTTCTGTCAAGAAAACTGGTGTTGTTCTAGCAGGCCTGCCTTTTTATGTGTCGTGACTTTTATCTCTTGACACTTTCTTTGGTTGTTACGTTTTAACTATAATACGTCGTGGGTAATCTTTTCTCCAGTCTTATCTATTTTGTGTCCTGTAGGCCTCTTTCACCTGAATGAGCATAACTTTTTCTATGACTGGAAAACTTTCTTTTATGGTTTTTCTGAAGATATTCTCTATGCCTTTGCTATGATAGTCTTCTCCTCTGTGCCCGTAATTTGGAACATAGGACTTTTCACATCATTCCAAACCTTTTTCAAGTCCCATTCACATTTTTTAAAAGCTTTCATTGCCCTTTACTGAGTGACCCAATTGCTTTTACCTTTCTTCCATTCCTTACTCTGTTTTCAACATGATCTGTTCTGTTTGTGAGGTTTTCCACTGAGATTTTTTTAAATTGCCTTATTGAGTTCCTCATTTCCAGAATTGTTTCAATTTGAGTTTTCTTTTAAAAATTTTCATGTCTTTGTTTAACATTCCTATTTTATCTCTTTGTCTCTAAGTTATTTGACCATAGTTATAATTATTCTTTTGAATTATTCATTAGAGTTCTTCCAAAATCATTTTCAATAAGGGATATTACTATGGGATTTGTTGTAGTGGAAGTTTTGGTTTCTTTTTAAAGCTCATATACTTTATGTAAACATGTTTTTGTTTTAATCCCAAGTGTGGGATATTGGGCTGCTTTAGTTTGTCCATGTCTGATAATTGCCTCAAGGGGCTCAGAGAAGGGTTTGGTCCTTCCCAGCTGCAGTTAGTCTAATTCTGAAGACTCGGAAATGGTATAAATACCAGAGCCCAAAGAGAAGAAGAATGCTTTGAGGAGACAGACAGAGGAAGAAAAGGACTGCTTGTTCATCCTGCCACATTTGACATTTGCTACTTGCTATTACTGAACTTCTAGACACCCTGATGACTTAGACTGCGTTTTCCCAAAGAACTTGATGACCCTCACCAGCCAAAACTAAGTCTTAGGAGGTCTATATCCCCTGTCCCTTCTAAGTTTCTTTCTCTCTTACCTAGGGTGGAAGGGAGGTAGAGACATAAGGAATTCCAAATTAAAAAAGAATTTAAAAACCAATGCCTACGATTTTTTAAAGGAGAACAGTTACTTTTGTTTTTCATGTTGTTTTTTATTTTTGTATTGGGATTTGTGTATCTGGAGCTAGTTTTGGTTGAGTTTTTCTTTCTTTTTCTCCAAGGCATTCTGCTTCTTTCATCAGAGGGGTTTACAATGTTAAGGAGGAAAGTAATTCATAGGAGGGTTGGGAAATCAATTTTCTATGTCTGGTTTTTTGGGCCAGCAGCCTCTGTACCAGGTCTTCTGCTTGTCAGAGACAGTGTGTTTGGGAGTCTTAAGTGTCTTTCTCAAGAAACTTAGAACAAATTCCTGCTGGTAGTATAGACTGGTCTTGGCTCTTGGAATTAGATACGGCAGTGGCAGATTCCTAACTGACAGGGCTGTGGTTAGTCTTGAGGGGAGGGGGCCCCAAGTGTCTAAACCATGTGTGTTAGCTGGAGAGGTTTTTTGTAGAGAACAGGCTGAGAGATGACAGTAGCAGTCACTGGCTAGTAGGCACAAGGTGAGTGAGACAGTGAGGATCTGTGGCAGGTTGTACAAGTAGCTTACCTGTGTTGCTGCCATATGGGAGTCTAGGGCTAGACATGAACTATTTTAGCCTGCTTATGTTACTGAATATAATTTTTTCTTCTTTGACTGTAGCAGATAGTTTTTCTGGGTACAGTGGTCAAGGTTGGGATCCATGGCCTTTTATAAATTGAAGTACTTTTCTATAGGCTTTTCTCGTTTGATGACTAATCTTGGTTGTCAACTTGACCACATCTAAAATCAACTAAAGCCCAACCACCTTGGCACACCCATGAGGATTTTCCTTGATTGGACCATTTGAGATAGGGAGACCCACCCTAAATCTGGATCATTTGAAGACAGAAAGACCCACCCTAAATCTGGGCTAAACCTTGCAGTGGTAGCCTATAAAAAAGGACACAAAAGAAGAAAGCTTTTACTTCCCCCCCCCAATCACCTGACAAGTTCTTCCATCTTTTTGCTAAGGGCTTCCTTTACCAGTGTCTGGATCTGCTTCTTCAGGATTTCAACATATACTGAAGATCACCTGAGACATCCAGCCTCTTTGATTAAACAACTGCTGTAATTCCTGGCCTTTCCATTGAGAGACAGCCTTTATTGGACTAGCTGGAGCACAGCTTGTAAGCCACTCTAAAAAAAAAATCATAGAAAAATGATAGATAGATAGATAGATAGATAGATAGATAGATAGATAGATAAACAGACACATAGATATAGATATGTAGCTACTGTTATTTACATCTAATATGTTACTTAATATTATATATTTATATGTGTTAGATAAATAGATAGACAGACAGACAGATAGACAGACAGACAGACAGACAGACAGATTCTGTCAATTCTGTTCCTCTAAAGAACCAAAACTACTACATCTGGCCTTTAAACTTTCCATTGAGAAATCAATTGTTATTCTCATGGGTGGTTTTCATTTAAATGTAACTTCTTGGTTTTTTTCTTGTGGCTTTTGGTGCCCTCTTTGTTCTGTATATCTATTGTTTTAACTATAATATGCCGTGGGAGAATTTCTATTCTGATCCTGATTATTTGGAGTTCTGTGTGCTTCTTGAATCTATATGGGGAAGTCTTCTTCTGTGATGCTGAAGATCTGGCATATGCCACTAACCAGACTCTGAGATTCTATCTTATACTGGTCAGAATGGCTAAGATCAAAAACTCAAGTGATAGCACATGGTGGCAAGGGTATAGAGAAAGGGGAACACTCCTCCATTTCTGGTGGGAGTGCAAACTTGTACAACCACCTTGAAAATTGGTAATAGATTTACTGCAATATCCAGCTATATCACTCCTGGCCATACACCCAAAAGATACCCCACCATACCTCAAGGATACTTACCCAACTATGTTCCTAGCAGCTTTATTCCCCTGAGTTTTCTTATTTGGTTAATTAGTTTTTAACTGCAGCTTGACTTCTCTTCAATATTTCTATGTCTGTACTAAACTCAGCTTCCAAATCTTGAATTGTCTTCATCATTTCATGCATCTTTATGTTTGTGCTTCCTTAGTCATCACCCAAGTGTTTATTGCTATCCCTTTAAGTTAGTTAAACTGCTTGTTTGTGTCTTCTTTAATTTTTTTGAGTTATTTAATGAGGTATATGATTGTTGTTTTAAGTTCTGTGTCTCAGGGTTCATCTAGATTATTCTCAGTAGAGAATATTTCTATAGGAATAGTAGATTTAGAGGAGGAGACATATTGACTTTTAGGTTGTGTTTTTCAATGAGTCTGGGCATGGCACTTCTTTTGTTGGTTGTGTGTCTGGTGTGAAATCCAAGGCTGTCTTTGTTAAGTGAATGTTTAGGAGGGGGCAACTGTTGTTGTTGTCCAATCTTGGTTGACTTCAAGTCAAGTTTGAAGAGTTGATAGGTCAGTCCTTTAGATAGTCAATGTTTATTCATGATATGGACGACAGGGATGATTCCAGTTCAAACAGCAACAACAACAACAAAAGATATGTGAATGGAAAAGTGGGCTGATCTTATTAGGTTGCTGGGCTAGCTGTGTCACTCAATCAGTGCCTGGGAGTGTGAGTATGGCATAGCTAGGTGAGGGTCTTAGATACTCACCAGACTAAGGAAGCCTATAGATTGTCTCACCAGTCAAGGCTCAGAGGTTGGATATGTTGTGGGTGGGCTACCACGAGACAGAGTTGGCAGACTGAAGTAGTATACAGAATGTACAACCCCAGCTAGGTCTAGAGATTGGAAAGGATACAGGAGAGCAAGGGTCCAGAGAACTCACCAAAACACCATGAAACACAGAATGTATGGCCTGACTAGACCTAGAGCTTGGATGTCTTGGGACTGGTTTGCCTTAATGAAGCATGGGGACATAGCTTAAAGTCTCTAAGTAGGCAAATGGGTGATAAGTTGGTCATTCTTGTTGCAGAGCGGCTTCCATCACTTAGATGAATTCATCAGCTCTGCATGTGTATATATATATATATATGTATAGGCATTATTGATATATATTATACGAAGCTGTAGTGGAAAGTTTTGGTGTCTTTAAAAACTCAGTTATAGCCAGGCATGATGGCACATGCCTTTAATCCCAGCACTTGGGAGGCAAAGGCAGATGGATTGCTGTGAGTTTGAGGCCAGGCCAAGGCTACACGATGAAATGCTGTCTCAAAAAAAACAAAACAAAACAAAACTCAGTTATGCAATGTAAATGTGTTTGTTTCAGTCCCGGGAGTGGGATATGGGGCTGATTCAGATTGTCCACAGCAGCAAATTGTTTGCCTCCTGCAGGCTCTTACAGGGGCTCTTTGCCAGCTGCAGATAGTTTAAGTCTGAGGACTCTGGAGAGGGAATAAAAGTTCGAGCCCAGAGAGAGAAAGGAGGATCTGAGAAAGAAAAATGCTGATGCTCACCCTGGAAGTTCCTGGCTGCTGTTGATGCAGTTTGACAAGAAGTTGGAGATGTCCCAAAGTGAAGATTGGACTTACCCCAAGGAACCTGATGACCCTAACCAGCAGGAGGTATCCAAAGAGAGCTATGGCCTCTCCCCTACTAACCTTCTTTCTCTCTTACCTGGTGTTGGGCTGTTGGAAGCAATTGGGGAGAAGGGAGGAAGAGAGATAAGAAACCCCACATAAAATTGAGTTTAAAAAATGCTACATGAAGCTATAGCACAAACGCATGCTCTGTATTCATTTATATTTTTCATATGTGATTATATATCAGTGATGGAGGTATGTTCTGAGAAATGTGTCATTTGACACTTTTTCCCACTGTACTACTTACAACAGAGCGTAGTTACACAAACTAAGATAGCTACAAAAATCTAAGTTGGCTACAGAATCTCTAGGCAATAAAATATTACAGACAATATAATATAGTGAGTATCACTCACCAAAACATCCTGTGAAGTCCATGACTATACATATATACATATGCACTCATAAACATACACATATACACACATATTGTCTTTAAATACCATGGTTGCTGTAATCAATGTACAGAAACATACATGAGAAGGATATCTACCCTAAGAGTGGAGAGTGAACAAGAGACACATGACAGACATCAGTGTCACCTGGAATATACAATTTCTTAACAAAAATGTTGTCCAGTTTGGGTAGGCAACATCTTCCACAGCTCACATGCTGAGGGTGGGTTAAAGCATAACCTAATAAATGTTTATTATTGGGCTATAATTACTATGATGGTATTTTTTAACCCATTATCAATCAATAAAAATACAGACACCTGTTATATTTTAAAATAACCTTGGTTCCCCTGGGACAGAGCAGATATTAATCCTCTACACTACCTCCCATATCTCCCTACTTAAATCCCATGCCATCTGCTTCTAATAATTTCTGTCAAGCTACCTCCCACTCATAATCCCAACTACTTGTCATCTGGACCGAGTCCTCTGTCCTCATAGGCCATGTGTGTCTTGTTCCACCTAACCCACGGCAGTGGCCTCCTTCTTTCTCTCCTTCCTCTCTCTTCTCACTTTCCCAAGATCCCCTTCCAGGCTCTGACTGCTTCCTTTCCCAAGAACCTCTCTGTCTCTCAAGCCTGTGAACCTTAGCCACGCCTATCCCATCTGCCTTGCCTGGGTATATTGGCCTTTTATTGGTTAAACAGGAATAGGTTTTTAGGCAAGGGTATAAATATTTTAGGGTACAATTACAAAACAATTATAAAAATTTGGCAAACTTGAAGAACATATTATTTATTTTATCTTGGTGAATCTGAAATTCTGAACCTAAATCAATCTCTATCATATCTTATCTCTATCAACCTAAAAACATTTCTCCAGACCTAAAAGCATCTTCCTAACCCCTAAGCAACTAAGCTTAATTATAAATCTAAACTATCTGGTCTTCAACACCATCAGAGACTTAAGAAGGATTAAAATTAATTACCTGAATAAACAGGAAGCACGTGCTAGCAGCCTCCCAAAAAATAAAAAATGACAAAGACATTTTGTTGCCTAAACAGGCACCCAAAACTCTCTATAATGTTGGAGTATCATCTTCAGCCTTCTGGCCCAATATAACTGACAGACATATTTGTAAAGCAGGGACTATTAAGGGTTTGATTACCCTGTTTTGGCCGAGTTTGGCTGTAGACTCAGCCTGCATCCAAGCTTGCTCATTTCAGGCAGAATTCTGTCGGTGGCAGAAAATGAGGGCATTTTGCCCAGTGGCTAGTTTGCCACATTTGAAGTCATCACCATAAGGAGGTTCTCTGATGCTTATCATCATTTTTGAGGTAGGCTGGGTACTGCCAGGAGTTGGCATGTCTCGTTGTCAAATAATCCTTAAAATAATTTTTTAAGAAAATCTTCAAATGCCATATTCTGTAGTCTCTGAGGTTTTTGAAGGCCACCTGTCTATTCATTTTTATATATTATAGAACCATATCTATCTGTTAACCTAGGATGTATATTACTATGCTAAATCAGACTAGTATCTGACATGACCATGAGTTTATCAGCTAATAATTAACTTGCATTATTTAATTATCCTGACAGTTTGTAATAGCGGATTTAAAAGTACTGGAAGTAAATCATGAATTATAAATGAGTTGTATGGGTACAATATCTCATACCAGAGTAGAAGTGTGTGTGTGTGTGTGTGTGTGTGTGTGTGTGTGTGTGTGTGTGTGTGTGTGTAAAACAAGTTAATCTTGAATTTGTTTCAATGTGTCAAAATTTATACCAATGTATCAAAATAACCTTATTTAAATATAACAAGACTTTTAAGTTGAAGAGTAGATACAATATTCCACCTTTTGTCACATTATTCCTTTAAGATATTTCTTCATTCCCCTTTCTTTCTATTCAACACCTTTCTCCTTACCTAAGAGAGCTAGAGAAAAGGAAAAGAGAGAAATCTCTTGAGTCTAATCTCATTTTGACTCTGAATAAGACCATTAAAAACTTGTAACCAATCCCTGTAAAACAACAAGCGTCTATTACCCAAGAAAACAACCAAAATCTAGCCACCCCGCCTTAATGGAAATGGGACATCATTCTCTTAAGGTTGCTTCCTGATGATTTGGGGGCATAGGATACCTTTTGGGGGCCCAAATAAATTGTGCAAAAAAAAATGGTTATGCTAGCTAGCAATAACATTTGTGGTACAGTTTCTAAATGTTGAGAAATTCCAGACTTAATAAAAGTCCTGTTTGGAGCAGTCTGGAATGCTGGACCAGTTGAGAACAGCAGCTTTCTTTGAAGCTGTCCTGGGAGCAGGCTCTGATGAGGAACAGCAATCAAAGCAGTTGAAGCTGGAACAGTCAGGGTGCTGTAACAGGTGTGTTAGCGTCTCAGCATCCCAGTGGATGAAATCTGTTAGGTCTGATCCAGTGTCAGTGTCAGGTTCTTTTTGTATGAAAACATAATTCTCACAAGCATTATACAGTTCTAAAACTATAAACATGGAGATGTGCTGGATACACATATCAATTAAGACTGGTTCTTTGCTCTTTGTATGAACAGAAGAAACACATCCATAAATCTTCATTCATACCATATGAAGAATGGCATGTAATAATAAGTCATGGACATTCTATAACCAACAAGAAACATTGGCTATGCATTGACACTCGTGTCTTAGCCAGTCTCAAAGCCATTTCCATGTATTGGGATTAGCAATATAAGTTACCTGCTTGCTTGTTCTGTAGTTTGAATTCGTGTAAGCGTAGACTGACTAAAGTTATCAGTCCCCCTTTCATCTAGGTCTGTTTGATTTTGACCTTTCTCAAAGAGTATGTATAACATCACCATTACCAACCAACACACAATTGTTATCATATTGAAATCACAACAAGATTGTATAGTTATAAATGTCCTTCTCTGGGCTCTATGGCACCTACATATTAGGCTGAGCCACTACCTATTCTGAGAGAGTTTACCATTTAAAGAGATGAGCTGGTTGCCCTGAGCAACAGAAAAAGGCATTGTGTTTTAAATAAACTTTATATAGACTCCTTTTTAATTTTAGGGTTTAAGCATACTCTATACATCTTGTACCTGGATTTTTACATTTGTTGGGGGCTATTTTTGTCTCACTCCTTTTTCCTGTGTGAGATGAACCCTTTAAAGATATGAATTGTAGCTTTTGAGTTTCTGGGACCTAACTAGGCTGGTGTGTACTTTTCCACCTGTATAGTTCCCTGTGTCTCTTTGCATCAGGTGTGGCTGCCACCTGTCCCCCGTGAAAATGTCTCATATTTAAAGGACTAAACCAGCTTCCAGAGCAGTATGACACCTCAACTCAGTCAGCATTCAAAAGCTGTTCAACATGGGAGGCATGCAGCTTGCAGGTTTGTCTCCCTGCCCAGCTTTGGGTCCTTATATTGACCAACAGAACATATCTTCTAGGCCAAAATGTCCTTTGGCATCAGTTCTCCCGTGGGAGCCCCACCTCTAAGGAGATTGCTGGCCCTTTTAGAGCAGTGTGACATCATTTCTCCTTACATAAACCTAAGATTGATGTGTATTCATCTGTTATATCAGTAAGGATATATCATGCATTATTAAGAGAAAGGAACCTACATAAGTAATTTTCAGGAAAAACTTGTCACTTTAAATCCTAGGCTGTTTTTGTAAGTACCTTATCAGCAGAGGGTCATGCTCTAACTTACTGTATAGAACAGGCTCATTTAGAATCCATAGAGACCTGCATGTCTGTCTCCATTGTGTGTGGACTGAGGGCATGTGCCACAACCACCCTGCTCAACTATTTCATCTCAATTCCAGTCAAATATCTTTTTAAAATCTCAAGTTTTAGCAATGTCAAACAACGAAAGTATTCTATTTCCCACTATAGGCAAAACTGAAAACATTCACGCAAAAATTAAGCAAAGAAACAAGAAAATTCTAAGTATTGGGCCAAGTTGTGCCAATTTAGGCTTCAACAAGCAAAGCCCTGTCTGTCATTACTTGGAATTTAGTTGTTGCTAAATTGTATTTGGTGGGCCCCTTGCAGAAAGCCTTGGCAAACGTCTTGCAGATGGAGAGCTCTGAATGCCAGCAGCTATCAACTCTGTCGAGAAGAGTCATGTTCCTTCTTCCCATCTTGTTGCCTGTAACTTAGCCTTGCAGCTCTTGGCTTTTCCCCTCATCTCTCCCTGAACTTTCTTAGAGAAGGCATGGAAAATTATGACCACCATTAAACACATTGCAACCAGGTCCATAACAACAACAGCCTAAACAAAACCAGAAAGTCACCCTCTGTCACTGCACCCTCTGTCATGGCACCCTCCATTCTAGCTGTAGTTTTAGACCTAGCTCTGTCCAGAAGGCTGTCTGCCTCCCAGTTTCATCTCTCCAACCTGCCATGAGTCTGCAGACATCACTGCTCTGTGACAGCGAAGATGTGAACAGCAGCTGGGAGTGGTGCCTGTAAAATACTCTGGCCTTTGGACTCACGTCTGTGTGTTAAGCTGGCATGTATGCCTTTCAAAACTTGAAAGGTTTGGGGGAAACCCCACCATTGCTGAGGAACCATTCCTACCCTCCACCTTCCCAATAGCTAAGGTTTGGGAAATGGCTTGTGTTACCTAGGCAGATGTGGCAGTATCAGTTACAGGCAGCTCTGTTTGTCTCCTATCTGCCTGCAGTAGGCTTTAAACTTGGGTTATCTCTCTGGAAGCTATAAACACACACACACACACACACACACACACACACACACACACACACACACACGTTAAACTATGAGAAAGTATGATATTTTTAAGGTGTGGATACTTGAATTTAGTTGGGCACCAATATGTTGCTGTTAATTCAAAGGTAGAGTCTAATAAATGCTTATTATTAGCCCTGTAATTATTACGGTGGTATTTTCTAACCTGCTATTAATAAAAACACAGACATCTGCTATATTTTAAAATAGCTTTGATTCACCTGGGACAGGATAGATATTAGTACCCTAAATTGCCTCCCATTTCTCTCTGCCCCAATCCCATGCCATCTGCTTCTAATCATTTCTACTGAACTACCTCCCATCCATAATCCCAAATACTTGGGCCAAATCCTCCATCCACACGGGCCATGTGCTTCTTACTCCACCTAACCCATGGCAGCCGCCATCCTTCTTGTCCTCCCTCATCTCCTTCCCAAGGTCCTCTTCCGGTCTCTGAGTGCTTCCTTTCCCAAGAACCCCTCTGTCCCAAAAGCTTTTGAACCTTATCCACACCTATCCCATCTGCCCTGCCTAGGTGTGTTGGCTTTTTATTGGTCGAACAGGAATAAGTACTTAGGCAAGGTTACAAACATTTTGGGGTACATGAGCCTGCTCATTTGGGCAGCAACCAGGTCAACCCCCAACAGAGAGGTCATGAGCATATGGAGCACTAACTGCATTAGTCCACCAACATATTGGTAGAGTCACGTCACAGTAAGGTATTGGGGCGTAGTTGGAGGGAGTGATCACTGAGGCCATGCCTTGAGAGCACGCTTTGCTCCGAAACCCATGTACACACTGCTTTCAGCAACTCTGACCCAGCACACACCTCGTGCCATGATGGTCTGCCTCACCTTGGGCCGCAAAGCAATGAAGCTGTCCTGCCATAGACTAGAACTGAGAGTCTAAATGAGCTTTCCCTCCATTTAAACTATTTATCTTGGATAAATAAATAAATAAACAAACAAACAAGCAACTAATCAAAGCTTGAAGTAAATATGGCAGAACATGAGCAGCTTTTGTGTCTTTACAGAACGTATGCAATTGATATGCAATTGAGTTTTACGTTTTCTGAGCCTCTCTAATCTTTAAAATATGTGTTAATTTCTTGTGTTTTAGTGAACAGGGAAAATTGTTGTCTTTAAACTGACATTAAGCTCCACATACTGGTCCTAGCTGGGACCAGCTGGAACAAATTCTCTTTCCCTCGCACACCATGTTTTCTTAGACGGTGAGAACATGCCAAATGGTCTCTCTTTCACCTTGTGGCTGTCACCATCCAAGGGCCTGTATTTCGGGCTGAATGCAGAGTATATTCAGACATACAGCTTCCATTCTCTGAGTCATTCAATATTTGCAGAATGTCTGCTATGTAAATACTAATAGTCTTGTCCTCTGAGCGCATTGTCTACAGAGAGAAACAGATACATAACTAGATAGTTACAGCACACTGTCTTTGCTGAAGAGACTGCATAAAGAACCTTAAACCCAGGAGAATATGAGGAAGAGAAGGCTGGGGCCTGAGGATCGGGTGGAAATACTTAACCCTTTATTTGTTTGTTCATCAGTTCGTTTGTTTGAGACAGGGTCTTGTTATGTAGTACTGGACTTCCTGGAACTCACTATGTAGACTGGGCTTGGATTAAAGGTTTGTGCCACTATACCCAGCGTCCTCAGATGTCTATAAGTGAGGATTAGGGCACATTCTGGAGAATAAAGCAAGGACTAGGACTTGGACAAAGGAACCACAGCCTGGAGATGAATGAGTCATTGACCAATATGGGATGTTGTATGGGGCACAGAAGAGAACAGAGGACATGCTGTTGGGACATTGTAGGAGGATCCTTAAAGATGAGCCCCTATCACCCATGGCTCTGGCTGCACACACTCTATTCTGTACTTATCAATGGCAAATGTTATATAAACCTGTGAGTATAAAGGCAGCCATGACATCTCTAAGCAATATGATGACAGCTTTGAAAGCCACAGGAAATGATCTTCAAAGGACAACTGTTGATGAAGTTGCTGAGAATAAAGTTGAATGCTGCTATTCCCTGTACAGTAAAGTGCATTGTTTTCAATAAGAAAATTAATCTAACAAGCAGTCCTTTAACATTCAGTGACTTGTGCTCCAGTGGCTTGCTCAGCCCAGCATAATAGATGTGGCTGTCCATCAGTCTTCCTTGGGCGTCTTGAAACCCATGTTCCTTCGATGGTGTGGCTCCTCCATATTGGGTTCTCACCTTCCAGTCTTTCTATACTCACCCACAGTAAGCTAACCCTAATCAGCAGAGCTGGCTACACAGGCATGGAGCGTTGTTCGGGTCTAGAAGAGGATTATCTCTCTTCTCACATACTACTAGATCAGTGGCTATGAACTTATGGGTCATGACCGCTATGTGGGGCAGACAACTCTTTCACAGGGGTCACCTAAGACCATTGGAAAACACAATATTTATATTACAATTCATGACAGCAGCAAAATTACAGCTATGCAGTAGAAGCAAAAATAATTTTATCATTGAGGTCACCACAATGTGAGGAACTGTATTAAAGGGTCAGGGCATTAAGAGGGTTGAGAACCAGTTGAAAAGCAGATGGACCATCATCTACACAGCCACAGTAAATGTAATCTATCTGTAGTCCCAGACCATTCTCCAGTGTGGGCCACAAGGTCTGAACAGAAAGGGCTGGATGGAAAGGGGTTTCCTCAAACTGCCAAGAGTGAGGCTGTCTCCCTGTGGTGAGGATTCTCAACAGGTAAGTTCAAATGTGTAGAAACAGATTCCGAGGCTGCAGCTAAGGACCATGTAAGTTGTATCCACTGAAGAAGAGGAAGAAGAAGAAGAAGAAGAAGAAGAAGAAGAAGAAGAAGAAGAAGAAGAAGAAGAAGAAGAAGAAGAAGAAAACATGTGTGTGGGGGGGGATGCTTATTTATTGCTGGAGTATGGGACCTGGATCTGCCAGGTCCATAATCTGGTAGAAGAGGATCCCAGAGGAAACTTAAGGACAATTTTTTCTTTTTTTTTGAGAGAGAGAGCTGGGCGATGGTGACACACGCCTTTCATCCCAGCACTTGGGAGGCAGAGGCAGGCAGATCACTGTGAGTTTAAGGCCAGCCTGGTCTACAAAGAATCCAGGATAGTCAAGGCTACACAGAGAAAAACCTGTCTTGAAAAACCAGAAAGAAAACAAAACAGAATTCGGGAGAAAGCAGAAGGAGAGACAAGCTGGAAGTTTCATCAGCTGCTGGGTGGGGAGAGATGGGTAAGAGAAGTTCGGCTTTTTTAGTCTGAGGTCAATGAAAGGCTGAATGGAAGAGGAGATGGGTAGTGGGAGGGGAGAAAAAAGAAGAGTGGCGAAGCAGGGGCATCAGGACAAGCAGGGTTAGACTTTTGGCCAGTATCTGAAAAGGTGAAAGACAAAGAAAGAAACGGAGTAGTTATGTTTCCTGAATTAGAAGTCAGAAAGTGGGCAGGCTTAGCAGCAAGGAGCTTTAAGCCACGGCATGGAGGGCTTCGAGGCACGTTATAACTATGTATCTCATTAAGGGAGATGCCCTTCCTCCCCTTCTTAACAAGCCCTCCTGTGTATCACGTTTCTTAGTACTGTCTGGCTTCAGACTGTTCTTTTCATGTTGGGAAGCAGTATGTTTTCCTCTTCACAGAGGTGAGCCACTGCACAGGCAGAAGCAGGCACAGAGGGCTGAGGATTGCAAGTTTTGCCGCTTACCTTCCATATGAAAAGGTGGGGGCATAAGTCCTTCTTGAGGCCCATTGCAACAATACCACTTCCTCCCAGTTCTACCTCTGGTCCTGGCTAGAGACATGACAGTATTCGGATATCACATACTTATGTCTGAAAGACAGGGTCTGTCTTTCACCTAGAGGCATGGAAGCCAGTCCTTGGGAAAACTGATTCATCTGACAACATGCTGAAAGGTTTTCCAGCAAAAGAGTATCTCAGCAATTGGGGGGTTAGGAGGTTGTAGGGGGGTGGGGGTAAGGAATACCACAGAAATTAAACCACACAGCAAAACTCAACCAAGAGATTTATTGAAGGGGGACTCCAAATGGATGCCTCTGAGCAGGAGTGGAGACAGTGCCAGGCCACAAATGGCAGATTTTATACAGGATATGGAGCATGCGCATAGGAGAATATGGCAAGGGTGGAAACACGTCACACTGGCCATTCGTGATGGTGGGGCATTGCCGCTGAGTCATTGAAGGCAGGGTAGATGGTGGGAGATGAGGGATCTCCAAGGAACTGGCTCCAGAATATGGGCAAAGAACTTGACACCTCTTAGTAACCCCAACACATGCAACAGAGATGGGAGGACTAATTACTGTTAATGAGATAATGTGTTTATCCTCCCCAGGAACACTTACCTCCCTTGAGGCAGTTGGTCACTGACCTTCACTGTGAAGCCTTCCTACTTTTCTGAGTTGCAAACCAAAAGCATAGCTTTTCCTTTTTCCACATCTATCTTTTTTTTTTTTAATACTGACCAAATTCCTATGCATACTTGCCTTAGTATGGAGGGCTTTCCATTTTCTCTGAAGACCTTTGACCCCATTTTACAGTTGTTTGCAGAACTCTATTGCTCACTCTAATTCAAAAGTAACTGCTTTCTCTTGTTCTCTTCACCGTCTCTCTCTGCCTAGCAGCTGCTGGCATTTACAAATCGCCTGGCTTTTGGCTTTTCTCTCAAATACTAATAAAATAGTCATAGAGCTTCCTTCTGAGTGTGTTTTAATCGTTTTTTTAATCAGTGAGACTAAGAACATGCAAAGGGGAGCCCTGACTCACCAGTCATAGCATGACTTTTGTTCCATGATGAACCCCAATACTGGGAGACGCCTCTCCAGTAACAGCAGAAGGTCTGGCCTCATCTGGGTATCCCTTGCTAAGGGAATAGTGGGTTACTTTTCACTTTGCTGAATTAATGTACTTTTTCTTACCAGAATCGCCCCCCTCCACCCACCCACCCTCACTCCAGCGCAATCCCTATGAACCACCATGAAACTCAGCTTGGTCCAGCCACCTTTCTGGGGCCTTAATCAGAAAGGTGCAAGGTTTTTTGTTTTGTTTTGTTTCGTTTTGCTTTCACTTATTGACACTAAGAACCCCAAGAGGAACTCTGATTTTCCTCGTATCTTCTGGTGACCACAAAGGTACTTCTCTAAATCCAGGTTAAATGCTGTGGCACGTGCCTTCTCAGATTTTGCCAGTTTACAGCTGTTACTAAGATTCCTTCCCTGGGAGAGTAAGCGATGTTTACCCACCCTCCCGGAGCTCTAATGACAACCCAAGGCATGATTCCACCAAAGTCACCCCTGGGAACTAATGTGTTTCTTAGGCTTCCTCACAGAGAAACAGGTAAGGGCTTAGGAACAGAAGCCCAGGTGACCTTAAAAGAAAGTCTCCGCCCAGAGAGAATGATGGCTTCTCCACCACTGTGAAGACTGACTCTGCTCCCCTCGTCCTTCCCCTTGAATAGGCCCTAGCCTCTCCCTGACACCCGCAAGCCAATAAGTCAGAATTGCGTACAAATGGTTGGGATGGGTGGCTGGAGTCTCAGGTGGGGATCCCATGGATCCTCCCTTCCCCCACCTTCTACAAGAGAAGGTGTATCGTATCGTCAACAGGCCCAGCTGTGGTGATCTTTACAAGCAGGCTCATCAGAACTCCTGAAGAGAGTGGTAGTTCCGCTTAGAGGACAGTGCTATGCAATAGCGGTACTTCAAACATTTAGGGTAGTGCTTACCAAATCCTATGAACCTAAGAAGTGATCTCTGTGCATCTCCTGCTATATAACTCTCCTTTCCTTTCCAGCATGAAGGTCATGAGGTCCACAGATCATGTGTGATGTGTCTGCAACACACTAGATTATTAGCACACCTTGAGCCTGAGCCTCCTACTTCCAGCCTCAGTGAAGTCTCTGCCACAACCATGTTTTCAAAACTGTGGTTACTATCCTACAGACAGGTAGATAGCAGGAGATGATGACTCACGGTATAGAATGAAAAGGACCAGACTGTTACATAATTTGAGACAAATCCTTCCCGCATTTCCCCCAGAAAGCCAACCTGAGATACAGAACTGGACTTAAAAAAGAATCTGGCTTAGACTTCAATCAGGGTTTTCCCTGTGTAGGGTGCAGGGTGTTGAAGGGGGTACTTTGATATGTTAATTAAGGTTTGTTCTTTATTTTATTTATTCCCATGTGAGAGGCCGCACTCACATTCGCCATTACAAGATGGCGCTGACATCCTGTGTCCCAAACTGGTAAACAAGTAATCTGCGCATGTGCGAAGGAACTTTCCACTTGTGCTCTGCCTCTCCCGTGGCGTCATATCGCCTGATGAGTAACAGCCAATCAGGGACTGACACATCCTAAGCGGAGAACAGTTTCCTATATAAGGGATGGGTTTCTGCTGTTTGGGGTCTCCATTTTACTTGTCGTAAGTTTATGCTCTCCCTCTTAAGATGCATTAAAGCTTTACTGCAGAAGGATCCTGTGTGTGCAGCGTCGTTCTTGCTGGCGAGACGGTAACGCGAGTCACATCTGGTGCCGAAACCTGGGAAATTGACCACACCATTGTCAGCACCTTCGGAGACCCCTTGACTTCAAGGAGGATTCAGAACTGCAGGGATAGGTAAGTTGGGAGAGGTATGCATATTTCTGAATTTCTTGGGCCGATTCTAGGAGTGATATTTTTTATTTTTTTACTTGTAAAAAATTGCCTAGAGGATGACAATTGCAAGAGGGCAGTAGAGGAAGGACAGGTCGCCCTAGAGGAAGTTCAGGATAGCATGTCAGAAACCGAACGTAGTGAGAGGTTGGGTGCGCGCAAGAAAAGGGATACCCGTAAAAGGAAAGAAGCTAAGAACCCTCCTGTAAAAGGAGTGCAGTCCCCTGATTCCCCAGAAGGGACATCACAAGGACTTTACCCATTAAGGGAACTTGAGGCATTAAATATTGATAGCTCTGCAAGCTCTAGCCCCAATGCCTCTGACAATGAGGCTCTTGATTCAGAGGAAGAAGCAGAGTTAGAGGAGGAGGCAGCCAAATATGAGGAGGAGAGATACTACCCAGACGAACGAGGAAATAATAAAAAACCCTCCCATAACTCCTCTCGTAGGGTAACACCCACCACTCCTCCACCCTACGAACTGCGGTCTGGATTTTCCTTTTGGCCGGAAAAGATTCGTAAAAAATTACACAATTTTTTTCCTGTTTTTGAAACAGAGAACGGGGGACGAGTACATGCCCCTGTCGAATATAACCTAATTAAAGAATTGGCTGAGTCTGTCCGCAAATACGGGGTTAATACAAATTTTACCCTGGTAATGTTGGATAGAATTGGCACTGGCACCTTAACTCCTTCTGATTGGCAGATGGTAGCAAAAGCCGCACTTCCAGACAAGAACTGCCATCATTCAAGTTAATTCCACACGCCTGGATCTGTCGCTTACAGAGGGACTTTCGTCATGGATATCTTCGGCTTTCTCCTTCTTTAAGGAATGGGTTGGGGTTAGATTATTTGGAGCTGCGATCTGCTGTGGATTAGTGTTGACCCTATGGTTGGTCTGTAAACTCAGGGCTCAAACAAAAAGAGACAAGGTGGTTATTGCCCAAGCACTTGCAGCAGTAGAAAGTGGGACCTCCCCTGATATATGGCTATCCATGCTTAAGCAATAAGTCGTTGCCTGCTCAGCTCCTGCACCCTCAGAGTCTCAGCTCATTGCACGAGGTGGAGTGAGTAAGTTTCAGCAGCCCTGGAGAGTTGCATAGTGAGGCATTGCAGTAAAATGGCTCTGCGGCAATATGAGCTATTTACCTCTGTCTCCACTCTCTTTAATGGGTGTCTTATTGCTTCCTAAATAAAGGAATAGGGGGAGACGGCGGCTTGGCGGGCAGCCTTTAAGTCCTAAATAAGGGCAATGAGTTTTCTCTCTCTCTTTCTTCTCTCTGCGTGGCCTTTGCACTCGACTGGGCCTAGTTGCCATTACACGTCGAAAGGCACCCTATATCTACGTGCACCCAGTGGCCGTTGCACCCCGCGGGGAAAATTGCCCATTGCACGTGGGACGGCACTGAGTGGTACCTCTAAAATGGTCCTCGATCAGTTGGTCCAGAGTCGTGCTCCAGCCTTGATCGGACCATTTCCTTTTCCTAAGCTCATTGCCCATACAACAAACTGTAGGGAGCTGCGAACCCGATGTGGCGCCAGTTTTCACCTATTCTTTTAGTTAGGCCTTTAATTAAAAGAGAAGGGGGAGATGTGAGAGGCCGCACTCACATTCGCCATTACAAGATGGCGCTGACATCCTGTGTCCCAAACTGGTAAACAAGTAATCTGCGCATGTGCGAAGGAACTTTCCACTTGTGCTCTGCCTCTCCCGTGACGTCATATCGCCTGATGAGTAACAGCCAATCAGGGACTGACACATCCTAAGCGGAGAACAGTTTCCTATATAAGGGATGGGTTTCTGCTGTTTGGGGTCTCCATTTTACTTGTCGTAAGCTTATGCTCTCCCTCTTAAGACTCATTAAAGCTTTACTGCAGAAGGATCCTGTGTGTGCAGCGTCGTTCTTGCTGGCGAGACGGTAACGTGAGTCACATTCCCAGAAATTCCTGTTGCCCCAAGATGCTTCCTTGAATCCCAAAGAACTGCTGGGTGGTCACCATACTGACTTAGAGAAAAGGTGTCTCATTTCTGAACCCCCAAACCCAAACCAAAAGAATCCAGGGTACTCTAGATGAAGGCAGGATAAAGTAAGCATTTCCCAGGATTCTTGCTTTAAAGAAGATGAGGACACAGTCCCCAGACAAGGCTTCGGGGAGGAAAATAAAAAGACAAGAAAGTTTGCCTTGATGAGTCAACAAGAATGGGTCGTGTGCCCTTCTTCCAAGGCCAAAGCCAGGGTAGATACTGGAGGATATGAACCCTGAAATATAATAGAGTCCTCCATCTCTAACAGAACCCCAGAATCCCACACAACAAGCAAGAATCAGGCGTGAACGCAGTCTGTATGCAGGCAGTGGAGGGGCCTGAGATGGCCTCACAGACTGGGTCCTAGATGGAGAAAGGCCTGAGGGCCATGTAAACTAAAAAACATGACTTGCTGTGCAGAGAGAGAAAGTAATGTTTCAGGGGGATTAAGAGCAAGAGAGAGGGGCCCAAGCATTTGACAGGAGCAACCAAAAGAGACAGACACTAATACCATGGCCAAATGTGCTCCTCCACTCAATACCATGACTGGAATTAGGGTAATAGCCTGTGCCCCCACAAGGCAGGCAAGGCCATCCATCCTCAATAAGCTGATTAAAACAACCAAATTAATGGTGAAAAGCCGATAAAGGAGACCTATTCAATGTGGTCAGATCAAGAAGAGGGAGAAAGATATACTGTTACCTCTCGAAATCCATTTTCAGTGTCCTAACTAGACAGCTAGAAGCAAGCTGCGGTCCTATTCACCATCGTGTGAGCACCAAGTCTCCCTTGAAAGTAGCCTGACAAGCTCTAAATACCTGGGAGACAAGCTCCTCCTCTGGCTACTTCTAGGACTTCAGCTTTTTCAGTAACAACTGGGCAAGTCCATTTAGCAGGCATAGGAGGCCAAGCCACCAAAAAGAAAGCTGATCTTCCTTCTCACACACTGCTATGAAATATAAACATGGCGAGGGGCTACCACGGCCCCTGCCAAGATGAGCCCCTTGAGAAACTATGCCTCACAACAGGTCTGGAATAAAAGAAGTTTATTAGGGGAAGAGAGAAGAGTGAGAACCTGTGAAAGGGTAGAGACAGAGAGAGAGCCACGAGGGCAGAGAAAAAGCAGGGCAGAGAGAGAGAGAGAGAGAGAGAGAGAGAGAGAGAGAGGGAGAGAGAATGCAGGAACAGAGGGAGACCTGGAGGGGTGGGTGGTTCTTTCATCAGGTTACACACACCTGTCACACCTGCTGGCATCAGGTGATGGCATAAGCTAGGTCCCTGGTGGAAGGCCAAGAGAATTGCCTGCATTCTAACATTCCTCCCTTTTTGCTTAATTAAAAATAAGGAATATGGAATACTACTCGGCTATTAAAAACAAGGAATTCCTGAAATTTGTGGACAAATGGATTGAACTAGAAATGATCATAATGAGTGAGTTAATCCAGAAGCAGAAAGACTCAAATGGTATATACTCACTTATATCTGCACACTAGCCCAAGGGGCATGTCCCATGAAAGTCTTCACTTACCAGGAAAGTAGGACAGAGGGGAGGACATCCTATTGGGACTCTAGGTGCGAGAAGCATGGGGAGAATTGGGAAATAGAAGCATCCAGAGGGTCCTAGAAACCTACAAGAAGAACATGATAGACAAATCTGGGCCCAGGGTCCTGCTCAAACTATGGCACCAGCCAAGGACAATACGTGCAGTAAACATCAAACCCCTACCCAGATCTAGCCAATGGACAGGACATTCTTCACAATTGAGTGGAGAGTGGGGTCTGACTTTCACACAAAGTCTGGTGCCCCATATTTGACCATGTCCCCTGGATGGGGAGGCCCGGTGGCACTCAGAGGAAGGATAGCAGGCTACCAAGAAGATACTTGCTACCCTATGAGCATATACAGGGAGAGGAGGTCCCCCTCAGTCACAGTCATAGGGGAGGGGAGTAAGGGGAAAATGGTAGGGAGGGAGGGATGGGAGGAAAGAAGGGATGGGATAGCAATTGAGATGTAATATGAATAAATTAATAAAATATATTTTAAAAAAAGAAAAAGAAAATGTGCACTTCTGGGCATTTATCCTGCTTGAGATACCTTGAGAAAAAAAAAAAGAAACGAGGAAGGAGTGGTGAGATGGAAGTGAGGGTGTGTGCTCTTTAGACTGCTTCCTGCTGACTGGGGATGACAACATCTTTGGGGGCCCTGAGAAAACAGGTATGCTGGCCATGTCCTGGGAGATCTGACTTTTTTGCTGCTGTCCAGACTCTGTAGGACCACCTCTGGCTAGGAAAGTGCAGGCCTATCTGGAGTAACCTGTAAGGCTGGGCCAAAGCACCTGTGGTTCACTGCTTTGGAGCTGTCCTGGATGCAGATCTTGAGAAAACACCTGGACTTGGCAGGATACCATATATATATATATATACACTGTGTGTGTGTGTGTGTGTGTGTGTGTGTGTGTGTGTGTGTGTGTTCAGAAGACAAAGTTAAGTAGGTTAGAGAGAAAATTATTTCCTTAGGTGCACATTTGAAAATTTTGGACCCATGTCTTGGTAGTTGGGGGAGGGGAGTCCCAAAGGAAGGGAAAAGGGAGGAATCTTACCCTTTAAAATAAGCAATAGGTGGGAAACTTAGACTATTGATTGACAGGGGTGCTTATCTGGAGTCCATTTGACCTGGGAGAAGTGGATTCAAGTGGATTCTCTGAAGCTTTACAAGAATCTTTTTAAGTTTACAAAAATAGATACCTTTTAGACATGCTAACATTACCATTGTTTATAATCTACATTGAAACCCACATAGTAGAGAAAAGGCTTGATAAATGACTCTAGGTTAACAGTATGAATACCCTTTAGGTTAACTCAGGGAAGACAGAGCCTTCCATGCCGCAGAAGGGGCAAAAGCTCTCCTGCTCTTGGTTTTCAGTCTGACTACAGACTGTGAAAGAGGCCTTTCTTCCCTCCGTCCAGAAGACCAGATGCATATAAATTTAGCATGATGAGAAACACTTTTAAGTCTATACTTAAAATACAACCAAAAGAAATTTAAAATCTTGAGCCTGGAACTATGATAGCGGATTGTATAGTGCAATGTTTTACCAGAATTAAACTAATAACTTATCAGAACTCCATTGATTAATGTTAAAGCTCTGAACTTTGAAGTCTCAATACTACAGTAGCAGAGCAAGGAAAGAAACCTGAGGCATTTCTCGTTTCTTTTACATACATTAAATCACTTTCTTATCACCATTTAAGCTTTCACTTTAATATACCACCTTACAAGACCATCTTAGACCCTAAAATACTTTACAACTTATGCTTTCATATCCTTACATAAACTTTATATCTTTTTCTTAACCAATTATTCACCATGAGACACAGGTGATTGTCTGGGGGCAGTAACTTGTAACGTGGGTTTCTTTAGATAAAGGAATAGTAAAAAGTTACATCTGAAACCTGTTTGTCTTTTATCGTGAAGCCTGTGAGCAAGTCAAACCTGTTTGCCTTTTTAAATAAGAGACGTAATACCTAGTACCTAGTACCCAGCTAACGAGCTGACTAATGAGCTAACACTGCGGTGGATTACCTTGGGGGTAAGGCGCTAGTTGCCTACTGTTCATTAGTTGTCCAGCTACTTAGCTTAGCCATCAATGTGATTAGAGACCTGAGAACAACAAATTGTAATACAAATGGCCTGTGTATCATGGCGACACAGGCAAGAGCAGTTTGGTCATCAAGCCCAGAAAATGAGGGCTTTTTTTCTGTGGATGAAAAACATGGATGGGGGAAGAGAGAGAGAGAGAGAGAGAGAGAGAGAGAGAGAGAGAGAGAGAGAGAGAGAGAGAGAAGGGGGTGCTCACCTTGTCTTCGGGAATGTGGGACAATTAACCCTCCTGGTGCCTGTTTGTCCACAGTTCAGGCTGGGCCCCAGCAATGGTCAAGGCATTGGGGACAGTGTTGCCGAATGGTTAGTGTACCACAATCCAGGCAGAGTCGTTGTCATTGTGCACATATCTTCTTGGAGACCTTGAGGAGGAGTTGCTGTTGGGATTTGGGAGTCTCTGTCTGTCATAATAAGTTTAAACATCTTAAATGCCATATTCAGCAGGTCTCTAACAGGTTTGAGGGCCTAGTATCTACCAAGCATATCTGAGCTAAACAATCTTTGTCTGTTTTCAGTTATCTGCTCTAAACTGCCCCTTGCAGACATAAAAGAAGAGCACTTAGCATGATTTCAAATATATTTTGAACACAGAGAAGGCTTGGCACCTGGTACCAGGACTTTCATAGAGGCCAGTAGGCAAGGACGAAAACAGAGCTCTAGTAGTGGGGTCTCATCCACAGGAAAGGGTTGGGGAACAGAGTTGCAAAAGCCACGAGAGCCTAGAAGCACTGTGGAATTTACAGGCAGCTCCAATGTGGATGTGGTAGAAGACGGCAGGAGAGGGGTACAATAGCCCAGCAGGGCCTAAGAAAATCGCAGGGTTGCGTCTCTGAGGATGGTGGGATGGGGTCAGGTGAAGAGGGGCCACAGTAGCCTTAAAGACTGTGGCTGGGAGTACCTCGGCCTCCAATAGTATAAAAGGGGTGCTGAACAATCAAAAGTCACTTCCTCAAACTGAGGGAGATGTTTATACAGCCCAAAAAGGGAAATTTAACTAATTGCCACTGGTAGATAGGGTGCCGTGTGATCAGTGAGCTGGGAAGCAGATTTGTTGCATGTGGTGGTAGGCTGGAAATGGGGGCCCAGGGTGTGGCTCACTGAATGAGCAAGCACCAAGAGAGTCTACTGAGTTGGCACCAATGTTATGAATATAAATATGGCCAGGGGGTACCATGTCAAGGCATGCCCCCCTGAGAAATTACGTCATGCAACTGATCTGTTATAAAGGGGTTTTATTGGGGGCAGGGAACAAACTGAGGACCTGGGAAAGGGAAGATGCAGCCAGCAAGCTATGAGGGCAAAGAAGAAGGATGGAGAGAGAGAGAGAGAGAGAGAGAGAGAGAGAGAGAGAGAGAGAGAGAGAGAGAGAGAGAGAGAGAGAGGAGCTTGGTGGCAAGTAGTCACATCTGATCGCATTGGGTGATGACATAAGCAATTGCTAGGTTGCTGAGGGCAGGCCAGCACATCCTTTTTATCTGAGCTCCTAAGAGAAGGGGCTGCCCACCCCACCTTCCCCAGTCAGCCAAGGTCATCTGGACAATCCTTCCAGTAAGGCTCCCTACTCAGATGGTAATAATTTGTGGCAAGTTAACATTAAAACCAACTATAATAGTTTGCAAATGGGATACCTGTATCTATCTTCTAACCAGGGCTACCCTTTCTGCCACCTCCACTCCAGGGCCTCATATTCCATTTTTCCTGAATACAGAAGAAATAGATAGCCACACTTAGTAGAAGCTGGGTTTCTGGGTAGATATATGTTCTCACAGCCTCCGGGGGCTGGGCTATCCTGTCTGCCTGTAACAATGACAAATGGTACCAACACAGCAGGCATTGGAAGTGTAGGACCCAGGAGGGTCTGAGAAGAGGGTCCTCTATAGCTGCAGTGCCATTGGCTGCCCTGTCATGGAGAGAGCTGAAGCAGATGCAGATGGGAACCCCTTTGCTATAGGTGTGGATCTGGATCCAGAGGGCACCTGCTGTGTTCCCCCAGGTTCCTGTGTCTCAGAACAAAGAGTGGACCAGGCACATAGTAGTTGTAGAAACAGAATCAGTTTATTAAAGGATAGAACTGGTTTCCTGGGGATGGATGGGGTCTCGAGAGCTGGAATCGGTCTAAGACTCAGAGGCCCCGGGCTACAGCCATGACCCTGTATAGGTAATTCACATAGCCTCTTCCTTCTCCTATATTATAAGATCTTGGGCTCGTTTCCAGAAGATTCTTTTTTGTTATATGTACCCCTTCTAGGGAAGACTTTTCAGTCATCTTGTCAACTGGCCTCTTTGTTTTTAATTTTTTTTATTAACATAGAGAGAATTGGGTTTCAGCCGGACATGGTGGCACATGACTGTGATCCCAGAAGTCAGGGAAGCAGAGGCAGGTGGATTTCTGTGAGTCTGAGGGCAGCCTGGTCTACAAAGTGAGTCCAGGACAGCCAAGGCCTCAGAGAAACTCTGTCTTGGAAAAGAAGAAGAGGAAGAAGAAGAGGAGAAAGAGGAGGGAAAAGGGAAGGAAAAAAGAAAGGAAAGAAAGAAAAAAAGAAAGAAAGAAAGAAAGAATGAAAGAAAGAAGAAAAGAATTGGGTTTTGGTCTTTTTGTGTTTGTGGCTATTGTTGTTGTTGTTTTGGTTTTTTGAGACAGGGTTCCTCTGTGTAGCCTTGGCTAACCTGGAACTCACTCTGTAGACAAGGTTGGCTTCAAACTTACAGAGATGCATCTGCTTCTGCCTCCCTGGGTACTGGGATTAAAGGCGTGCACCACCACTGACTGGCCATCATTGTTTCGTATTTTTTTTTCAAACAAATTGTTTTGATTGATTCTTTTCCTCTTCCTCCCAGAGCCTCTCTCTCCCTTGTGCTGGTCCGAGAACATCCTTTCTGCTTTCAGGCCCCAAAAGACTTTTTGCTCTGTCCCTTTCTATCTCTGGCTTCCCTCTAGTAGTCTCCTAGCTAGCTAGCTTCATAATCTATACACTCTCTTTCACACACACCCTCATCCATATTCATCCAAACATTAAAAGTTAGAGTCCTATGAGAGAGAACGTTTCATCTGTTTTTGTCCTTCTACGTCTGGGTCACTTTGCCTGGCATTTTCTTTTACTTTTATTTATTTTTTATTAATTGTAATTTATTCATATTACATCCCGAATGTTACCCCCTCACTCTTATCTTCCTGTTCCCACCCTCCCTCCCCTAGACCTCTGATAGGGAGGCCTTCCTACCTTACTGTGTGGCCACAGCCTATTAGATCTCATCAAGATAGCCTGCATCCCCTTCCTCTGTGTTTCCGCAAGGCTGTCTTGCCTAGGGGTAGTGACCAAATCGTGGGCACCAGAGTGCCTGTCAGGGGTTCAGCAGAAATCCCCCTTCCCCCTCCCGCATGTGGAGAATCAGCTGTCCATAGCTATATGTGAAGAATCAGCTGTCCATAGCTATATGTGGAGAATCAGCTGTCCATAGCTATATGTGGAGAATCAGCCGTCCATAGCTATATGTGAAGAGGGGTCTTGGTTCTGTGTATACATTTTTCTTGGTTGGTGCACCAGTTTGTGCAGTGCACCCCCACTCCCACCCCCCAGTTTCCAGATATGCAGGCCTTGATGGTCTCCCAGTGGGGCAGTGCCTGGTCCCCCCTGGACCTTCCACTCCCACTCTTCCCTACCACTCCCAGAACTCCTCCTAGAGTCCATAGTCTCTGCTGGGTGGAGTCTCTCAGAGGAGATCTATTTGCTCAGCTATGTTCAAAGCAGAATTATTCATAATAGCCAGAATCTGGAAGCAATCTAGATGTCCCTAATTGAAGAATGGATAAAGAAACTGTAATACATTTATACTATGGAATACTATTCAGCTATTAAAAACAAGGAAATCTTGAAATTTGCCGGCAAATGGATGGAACTAGAAATAATCATCCTGAGTGAGGTTGCCTGGCACTTTTATATGCTAATCCCTGTGCTTTTCTCCTGGTCGATTTTGAAGTTATGCTTTCTGCTTCCCGTAGACCCTGACTCCCTTACCTTCACTTTGAGAAGACACTCAGCATCCGCACACAGACCAGCAAAGGTGTTTGCCAGTTCCCATGAATCTGAAGCACTGGGGACCATGACATTGTCTGCACCTACAACAACCATGTACTTTCACTCTGGACTTCAGCTCCCTACAACAAAGCAGCTGCACAAAGAAAGGGAAGCACACATCATCATGTCTATGATCTTAGAGACACAGCAGGCCATGTTCCAAGTGCCCCTCACCCATGTGGTTTCCTCTGTGCCTTCACCACTGCTCGGGGAAGCAGGCATTATCGCTGGTCCAGCTTTCTATATGAGCAGAGAGAGGTTTAGAGATGTGGAATCACATTGT
>NC_067141.1:7310748-7340748 GCF_903995435.1 Acomys russatus
AAGGAGACGAGGAAGAAAATAAAGTAAGATTATTATGGGATGAGTAAGATGGCTCAATAGGTAAAAACACTCTCTCTATGAGAGTCTGATAACCTGAGTTCAGTTTATAAAGCCCTTATTGGAAGGATAGAGATACTCTAAAGCTGTCCAACTCCTCAAAGTTGTCTTTGGACTTCCTCCTGTGAACTCCCCCCACAACACTCACACACACACTGAAAACTTTTAAAAATGGAAGTTTGAAACTTGTATGGGAATAATTCATTTTTGCATATTGGTTTTGAATTCTCTCTAACATCGTTGCTTTCATTAATTAATCTTTTTTTTTCTGAATATATAGTATACGTTAGTCACAAGTAGATCTCTGTGTGTTCAAGGTCAGCCTGATCTACATAGTGAGTTTCATACAGCTAAATAGTGAGAGCCTGTCTAGAAAAAACTAAAATGTGCCAAGTAGCGGTGGCAGACGCCTTTAATCCCAGCACTCCGGAGGCAGAGGCAGAGGCAGATGGATCTCTGAGTTTGAGACCAGCCTGGTCTACAGAGGGAGTTCCAGGACAGTCAGAGCCACACAGAGAAACCCATCTCAGAAAACAAAGAGAGAGAGAGAGAGAGAGAGAGAGAGAGAGAGAGAGAGAGAGAGACCTTTTCAACAAGGGTTTAACTGTAAGTACAGTATTACATGCAAATTTCCAGAGTGTTTTCATCTTGCGTGATTGAAACTGTATGTGCACTAGACCGCAGTTCTTCAAACCCCTGGAAACCACTGCTCTAGTTTCTGTTCCTGAGTGTAGCAATTTTGATGCCTCACATAAACAGAAGCAGCAGTGTTTGTCCTGTGTCTGACTTACTTCACTAGACACAATGTTTTGTTTTGTTTTGGTACTTTTTATTGGTTCATTGTGAATTTCACACCATGCACCCCCATCCCACTCATCTTCCCTCTTCTCTTACCAGCCCTCCACCCTCGCAAACTCCTCCCAACAGAGAGAGAGGGAGAAAAAAAAAAAAAAACCCAACTCATTGTGGAAGCTGTAGTGTGTGGCGGTGTTTCCCACAGTCCTTTAGTCCACACTCCTTTGCTTGCAGATGTTCATTGCAGTGACTCATTGGTCTGGTACGAGGCCTCTGGCTTCTGCTACTCTGTCAGTACTGGATCCTCACAGGGACTCCTCTCAGATAGTCTGTTGTTGCCCTGTGTCATGGGGATCCTGCAGCTTTGGATCTATAGGACCCACCCCTTCAGGCACTCGAGCAGTTCATCAGTGGGGTAGGGATGGGCCAACTCTAAGGCCTGGATCTGGGCCTAAGAGGTGTCTGAGCTGGTCAGCCCCTTGGCTCTCCCACTTTCACACCCTTGGGACCTGCTCACCAGCAACCCTGGCAACCAGGTCTAGTTCTACCCTGCTGCCCAGGCAAGATCCAGGGCCTCTTCACCCTAGTGTTGCATCTGGTGACAAACATAGCCAGCTCTCCCACTCATGACCCCAGAGCCATCTCTCCTAGCTGCCATGGGTGTTCAGGGATGAGGGAGTGGAGGAGGGTGTCTTTTCCACATCTGTACCACCGCACAACAGACTAGAGGCAGGACCAGCTCTCCTATGCTCATATCCTTGGGGCTGGCTTACCTGCAACCCTCACATCCAGCTCTACTGTGCTGCCCAGTCAAAATGTAGGGCCTGATCTCCAGAGTGCTGCAGCAGGTGAGGGGCAGGGGCAGCTCTCCAGCTCTCATGACCCCAGGGCCAACTCTCCAAAGCTTACTCCCACAGGCTAACTCAGCCTCCCGTGGACCCCCACCCCGTCATCAGGGTCAGGTCTACTTTAAGCACAATGTTTTCAAGGCTGAATAATAATAGTCCACTTGTACGTAATATCACAATTCCTTTTTGTTATATTCTCTCTCTCTGTCTCTCTCTCTCTCTCTGTCTCTCTCTTTCCGTGTGTGTGTGTGTGTGTGTGTGTGTGAGAGAGAGAGAGAGAGAGAGAGAGAGAGAGAGAGAGAGAGAGAGAGAGAGACATGCATGTCACAGCACATCTGTTGTGGTCAGAGGGCAGTGTGGGAACCAGTCCTTGCCTTCCACCTTGTTTGACCCACATATATCAGGCTAGCTGGCTCATGTGTATCCGGCAACTGTCCTGTCACTGCCTCCCCATCTTCTTGTAAGGGATGCTAGGATTACAGACACACCCCACTGCATCCAGTTTTACATGGATTCAGGGATCTGAACTCAGGGTGTCAGCCTCACCTGGCAAACACATAACCCACTCAGCCATCTCTCCATGAATAGGTATTTAGGCTATTTTCACCTTTGAGCCATTATAAATAATACTGTTTGAGAGCCTGATCTCAGTTTTTCTGGACTCTTTGAGGTGACGTTGCTGGCACAGACACTGTTCTATTTTTACCCTTTACAGCAACCACTACACTGCTCTCCAAAGCAACTACACCTTCTTAAATTTTTTTTATGTTGGTGGGCCTTCAAGATGGCTTAGAGGGTAAAGATGCTTGTCACTAAGCCTGATAAGCTGAGTTTGACCCCTGGGTTCCACGTGGAAGACACACTAAACAAATGTTCATGTGTGAGTGGACACACTGTGGCTCATATGCAGAGGACACAGATCCATCCCTACATCTCACCTTATCTACACCAGGGTCTCCTTGCTGTCATCTGCTGCTCTGAGTGTCAGACTTGCTGGCTTCTGTGCTTCAGAGAATTCTGTTGTCTCCACGTCAGTCTTGCTGTGGAGCCCTGGAGTTATGGAGTCACTACTGCACCCAGGTTTACCTGGGTTCACATTCAGGGCCTCTTTCCTGCATAGCACGTGCTTTAGTCACTGAAGCCTTTTACCAAGCCTGCAGCTATACCCTTTACACTCCCCGCCAATAGGACATGAATGTTTTAAAATTATGATATTAGTTTAGTGTCTCTGGTGGGGACACTACACACGTGTAGAAGCCAAAGGACAGAAACTTTCAAGGGTCGGTACCTCTCCTGTCACCAGTGTGGGTAATTTGGATTGAGCTCGTATGCTCAGGCTTGGTGTCAGGCACTCCAGCCTACTGAGCTGTCACACTGGTCCCAAGTTCTATTTCTTTACACTTTACTGCTATTGTTGGTTTTTTTTGAGAAAGTTTCTCTGTACAGCCCTGGCTGTCCTGAAACACACTGTGTACATCAGGCTGGCCTCGAACTCAAAGATCCGCCTACCTCTACCTCCGGAGTGCTGGAATTAAAGGTGTGAGCTGCTGCCGTTGGCGCTGCCTCAGATGCCGCCGCCACCGCCACCACCACCACTGCCGCCTACCACCACCATGTCCAGATTTCTTTACATTCTTGCCAATGCTTAAGTTTTCTTTTTTTTTTCAATTGTGCTTATTATAGTTATTCTAACATTGGTGTAGTGAAATATCAGTTGCTTTTTTATAATAATAATCTTCAATGGATCCCTTAGGATTTTCTGTGTATGAAGTTATTTGCAAGTATGGTTTCAATCTTATTTTTCAATGTAGGTACCTTGTTTTCCTTTCTGTGGGATCAAACCTAGGGTCACACACATGCTACGTAAGTGGTCTAGCATCAAGCTATATTTCTAATTCTTGAGCACTTTTTATTTCATTTTCTTCCTTAGTTTTCATAGATAGAATTTATCTTTCAAATTTCAATGTTTAAAGAATATTTTTATGGGCTGGAGAGATGGCTCAGTGGTTAAGAGCACTGACTGCTCTTCCAGAGGTACAGAGTTCAATTCCCAGCAACCACATGGTGGCTCACAACCATCTACAATGTGATCTGATGTCCTCTTCTGGTGTGCAGGTGTACATGTGGGTAAAGCACTGTGTATACATAATAATAAATTAATTATTTTTAAAAAAGAATATTTTTATTCATTTTCAGGGAAAATAATACATGAATACAATGTGTCTGCTCTCCCCCCCATGTGTCCCCACCCACCCTCGGGGCACCCCCTGTGTGTCCCCCTCCCTCCCACCCCCTGGGCACCCCCTGTGTGTCCCCCTCCTACCCACCCCCTGGGTACCCCCTGTGTGTCCCCCTCCTACTCACCGCCTGGGTACCCTTTGTGTGTCCCCCTCCCTCCCACCCCCTGGGTACCCCCTCTGTGTCCCCCTCCCTCCCACCCCCTGGGTACCCCCTGTGTGTCCCCCTCCCTCCCACCCCCTGGGTACCCCCTGTGTGTCCCCCTCCCACCCACCCCATGGGTACCCCCTGTGTGTCCCCTCCCTCCCACCCCCCTGGGGTACCCCCTGTGTGTCCCCCTCCCTCCCACCCCCTGGGTACCCCCAGTGTGTCCCCCTCCCTCCCCACCCCCTGGGCACCCCCTGTGTGTCCCCCTCCCTCTCACCCCCTGGGTACCCCCTGTGTGTCCCCCTCCCACTTTCATGTCTTCTCCTACTGTCCCTTGTAGCGTACTGAGTCCAGTTAGTACTGCCTTCCGGAGTGTTGACTGAGTTTGTCGGTGTGATCTTGTGCAGGTGACCACAACTGCTGTGAGTGCAATGACCATGTCATGTCCAGCAGTCAGCACCTCACAGCATTCCTCCCCGTTCTCCAGCTCTTACGTTCTTCCTGGCCCTTCTTTCAGGTGTTCCATCAGTCTCACTGAGGGCTAAGCAGTCAACAGCGATTTGTTTATTTATTTATTTTTAAGACTTATTAATTTACTGTACATGTACACAGTGTTCTGCCTGCATGTATGCATACACACCAGAAGAGTGTACCAGATCTCACTATAGATGGTTGTGAGTCACCATGTGGGTACTGCAAATTGAACTCAGGAATCTCTGGAAGAGTAGCCAGGGCTCTTTTTTTTTTTTTTTTTTTTTTTTTTTTTTTTTTTTTTTTTTTTTTTTTTTTTCGAGACAGGGTTTCTCTGTGTAGCCTTGGCCATCCTGGACTCATTTTGTAGACCAGGCTGGCCTCGAACTCACAGCGATCCGCCTGCCTCTGCCTTCCGAGTGCTGGGATTAAAGGCGTGTGCCACCACACCCGGTAGCCAGGGCTCTTAACCTCTCTCCACCTCTCCAGCCTGTCAACAGTGATTTATTGTCAGCACTTTGGTTGTCTATAAGGCTCCACATTAGCTGTTGCCCACTGTAGGAAGGCGTCTACCAAGACCGAGAGCAGTGTGATTTTGTGGCTACAACTGTAAGCATTTAGAAAGCAGTTTGAAAACATATCCATTCAGCCAAACAACAGTAGTAGGTTCCCCATCTAGAGCCCATGAACTACAGGATCATGGGCTTTTGACCAGGCTTATAGTCAGGCAAGAAATGCTTCCTGGGGCAGGAGAGATGGTTCAGTGGTTAAAAGCACTTGCTGCTCTTGAGGACCCGAGTTTGGTTTCTAGGACCCATATAATGGTGCTAATCTAAAGTTCTACTTCCAGAGATCTGATTAATTCTTCTGACTTTTGGAGATACTTTATGCATATGGTGCACATAAATGCATGTAAGCAAAACACTTATACATGTTATAATAAATTGTATCAGTTCAGCCTAGGAAGCCAATAATTAACATAGTCTGAAACATACTTTAAAGCTGCAAGCATCAGGCAGAATCTAAACTGATTCGAATCTACTCGTGAACTAACATAAACTACCCTAAACCTCATAACATACATATATCCCAAGCACTTGCCAATCTGGTCCTCAGAGGCTTCTTCTTCCTTCTCCCATCAACTGTCAACCATCTTCTCTTCTCCACCATCAACTTTCAATATGTGGCTCTGTCCCCCCTCCAGGAAGTCCCTCCTTCTACTTCCTGTCCTCTGCCCAGCTGATTGGCTAAACAGCACTTTATTGACAGTTGTTACATCCACTCAAGGCATTCCTCCACACACTTAAAAAAAAAATCCCCTCTGTTGCCAGACATGGTGGCACATGCCTTTAATCCCAGCACTTCGGAGGCAGAGGCAGGCGGATCACTGTGAGTTCAAGGCCAGCCTGGTCCACAAAGAGAGTCCAGGACAGCCAAGACTACACAGAGAAACCCTGTCTCAAAAAACCAAAACCAAAACCACAAAAATCTCCTTCTGTAAAATAGGCTTTAAGTTCAATCAGAAAATCTTTGGTTGCCCCCATAACGCTCATGCCACTATTACACCAATGGTAGGCATCTTTTGCCTGGCAGATCAACATTGTAGCACACAGGATTCACCACTGAGTAAGACCACTGGTGACTTTTCCCCTCTAGCAGCCTACATAGCACTTAACAATCTTTTATTCTCAAACTTAGGGTTAAATCTTTAATCCTATCAACAGCAAAAGTAGCATCTTCATTGAGATCCAGACTGGAGGTCCAAACCCAGTAAAGAGTGTCTCTTTTAAAAAAGACTAAAGGCACATGCCTTTAATCCTAGCACTTGGGAGGTGGAGACAGATGGATCTCTGTGAGTTTAAGGCCAATATGGTCTACATAGGAGTTCCAGGCCAGCCAGGGCTACAGAGTGAGGTCTTGTCACAATAAACAAACAAATAATTGAGGAGCCAGAGAGATGGGTCACTGGTTAAGAGCACTTGCTGCTCTTGCAGAGGACCAGAGTTTGGCTGGAGTTACCATGTTGGGTGTCTCACAAATGCCTGTAACTCCAGCTCCAGGGAATACAACACCCTCTGCTGGCCTCAATGGGCACCTACGCACATGCACACATCACACATGCACAAAAATAAAATAGATATTTTTAAGAGTGAGAAAATATATCCATCTGCCAAAGTGTTTTATAAAAACATGGCATTCTCCAGTGTTGGCAGAAAAACAAGTCCTTAAGTTTTTTTTTTATGGATTCTAGTCCATAATAAAACAGAGCTGTGGGTTGGATCCCCAGAACCACAAAAACAGTACCTTAAAAATCCCACCTTGGCACAGCCCTAAAGGAAAGCCAACCACCCTTTATTTCAAAACAAAACCAAACCCTTCTATTTTTCTTTGCTCAACTTCTATAACTTACTAGGGGGAAAAGATTCAAAGACTAAATAAAATTGTAAAACATTGCAGGTGTGAGGGTAGGGGAGCTGGCAGATGAGTCAGCTAGGGGACTGGCCCTGCAAAGCAGGAGACCCATGGCTTGACCCTTTGATCCCATGTAAAAATAGGAGAAGATAACCAACTCCACACAGTTGTCTTCTGACACACTCATCCTCGCATACACACCAATGTACACACATCATGTACACACATAATAATTATAAAGAAATAAAAAACGTTGAAAGACAACTATTTAAAGAACGGCAGAATAGAGATCAGATATCTCTGTGTCCATGAGGATTCACCCCAGACCCGTGTACTGCAGCCAGCAAGCACATCTCCAATGTGGGGCCCAGATTCCTAGAAACTTGCAAGCCCCTCTTAGGCTTCCCCCAGGGAGGAGCCTGAGGTCCTTGAATGGTAGCCAAGGCCTGCCCGAGGCTAAGCGCCAGGGACTTTGTAAACTATAAACCCAATCTATCATGCAACAATATGTATCCGAGTGCTCCATCTGCATGCACACCTCCATGCCACAAGAGGGTATAGATGGTTGCGAGCCACCATGTGGCTCCTGGGAATTGAACTCAGGACCTCTGGAAGAGCAGCCAGTGCTCTTAACCACGGAGCCACCTCTCCAGCCCAAGGCATCTATTATCTGACCAAAAGAGTCCATATTGTCCTTCTAATCCAAAGGTTGAGAGGACCATCTATTTGGCTTCATCTGCCTTTTGAGAGGTGCACTTTTCCCACTTTTATTGAAAGTAAGATTTTTTTTTTTTCCTCATGTAATATATTGCACATTTTGGCTTCCGCTCCCTCCTCCCTGTTCCTCCCCACTTCCTCTCCCATGCAGATCTACATCCTTTCTGACAGTGGCACACGCCTTTCATTCCCACACTCAAGAGGCAGAGGCAGCCAGATCTCTGAGTTCCAGGACAGCCAGGACTACATAGAGAAACCCTGTCTTGAAACACCAAAAAAAAAAAAAAAAAAAAGAAAGAAAGAAAAAACAAAAACAAGTTTCTAAGGGATTATAACATAATATAATTAATACAATAATAATATAACCTAATAAGATAAAACAAAAACTAACACGTCAGAATAGGACAAACAAGCAGGAGGAAAGGCATCAAAAAAAACCCCAAAAAAACAAAAAACAAAAAACCACAAGAGACACAGGTGCAGCACTCAGGAATCCCATAAAAGCACTAAACTAGAATCCACAATATATGTGCAAAGGAACTGTAGGATAAAAAGAGAGAAGAAAATATATAAATAAAATTTAAATTTAGGGGGCTGGAGAGATGGCTCAGTGGTTAAGAGCGCTGCCTGCTCTTTCAAAGGTCCTGAGTTCAATTCCCAGCAACTACATGGTGGCTCATAACCATCTGTAATGTGATATGGTGCCCTCTTCTGGCTTGCAGGAGTACATGCAAGCAGAGCAGTGTATAAATAAATAAATAAATCTTTAAAAAAAAAAAATTTAAATTTAGAAATAAGATAATTTTTAAAAAGGAAAAGCCAGCCGGGTGCAATGGGGCCTGCCTGTAATCCTAGCACTTCCGAGGCAGAGGCATGAAGATCTCTGAGTTCAAGGCCAGCCTCATCTACAAAGTGAGTTCAGGACAACCAAGGCCACACTGAGAAACCCTGTCCTGAAAACAAAGGGAGGGGGAGGGAGCGGGAGCCCTGACTCTGTAAGACAAGAACCCGCTTCAGAGATGCCGTAGCTGAGTTCACTTTCTGTTGACCGGCTACAGCGGGCCTGTGGCGTGGCCTTGGGAGTAGTTTGTTTCCCCTGTAGGACTCCCTTAGAGAGCGCTCCTGGACTAGGGGCTGGGCGTGTGCCCACTTCCCCTTCAGCTCCAGGACCCCATGTGGCGCAGACCCTGCAGGGCTGCCTCAGTCTCTGTGACTTCTTCATATGAGCTTTGCTAATGTTGATTTAGAGGGCCTGGTTTTCCAGTGTCCCCCAATCCCCTCTGGCTCTCACACTCTGTCCTCCTTCTCTCCCACAGGGTTCCCTGAGCCCTGAGGGGTGGCATTCGATGGAGCTATCCCATTTAGGATTGAGAGGATTGCATGTTCCAAGCTCTCTCACTCTTTGCACAATGTCTGGCTGTGGGGCTCAGAGGGTTTTCGGCTGGGTTGGTGGTTGCGTTTCTCTGCTGGTAGTGTGCAAAGTACCTTCCTGTACAAAGAAAGCAGCACATAGGGGTGAAGGCACCATTGTGACTTCTCTGTGTTCAGTGAGCTGTACGTGTGTTTTCTTCAACCACGGGGACTTGCAGTCAGTTTGGAGAGAGCACAATCTTGGCAAAACCTTGATTGGTGCGTGTGTGTTGGGGGTGTCCATGGGGTCTCATTGGCCAACAATGCCAATTGGATGTAGCCCAGTCCTGGTACTGGAAGCTTCATTTGGTAACAAGAGATGTCAGTTGGGCCTCTGTCTCTCCCATTATACAGTAATTTTATTTAGACCACCTTCACATGTGTATATATTTTAGAAGGTTTCTACTGTATTAGGTTTCCAGACTACTCCTAAATTGGTCCTTCGTTTTAGCTGTTTCTCTTCATAGTCCCTCCCTGATCCCACCCAGTTGGCACATAGGTGTCTCGGTCTTCAATTTTATTCCATTGATAGGCGTGTCTATTTTTGTACAATTTAAGGTCAGGCATGGTGGATACCTCCAACAGTTCTTTTGTTTTAGATATCCTGAGTGTGTATGTGTGTGTGAGTGTTTGTGTTTCCATATGATGCTGAAAATCGTCCTTTGAAAATCTACAAAGAGTTGTGTTGGAATTTCGATGGGGACTGCACTGAATCTGTAGACTGCTTTTGGTAGGATGTTCATTTTTATTATGTTACTCCTACTGATCCATGAATTTGGGAGATCTTTCCATCTTCTGATATCTTCTTCAGTGTTTTAAAGTCTTTTTAAATCATACACAAGTCTTTCACTTGCTTGGTTAGAGTTACCCCACAATACTGACCAGCTTTTTGAAAGGCGTTGTCTCCCGATGTCTTTCTCATTTGGTTTGTTGTTTGTACATAGGACGGCTGCTGATTTTTGTGTTTCTTTGTTGAAAGCATCAGCTATAGGAGTTTCCTAATGAAATTTTGGGGGGGTCACTTACATATCATCTGCAAATAAAGATACTTTGATTCTTTTTTTTTTTTTTTTTTTTTTTTGGTTTTTCGAGATAGGATTTCTCTGTGTAGCCTTGGCCGTCCTGGACTCACTTTGTAGACCAGGCTGGCCTCGAACTCACAGCGATCCGCCTGCCTCTGCCTCCCGAGTGCTGGGATTAAAGGCGTGCGCCACCACGCCCGGCTGATACTTTGATTCCTCCTTTCCAATTTACATCCCTTTAATCTCCTTTAGTTGTCTTATTGCTCTAGCCAAGACTTCAAATACTCTATTAAAATAAAAAGCTGTGGAGAGAGTGGACAACTTTGTCTTGTTCCTGACTTTAGTGGAATTGTTTTGAGTTTCCCTCCATTTAAGTTGATGTTGGCTTTGGGCCTGCAGTAAACTGCCTTTATTATGTTGAGGTGTGTCCTTGTACCCCTGATATCTCCAGGACTTTTATCATGAAAGGTGCTAGATTTTGTCAAAGGCCTTTTCTGCATCTAATGCTATGATCATGTGGTTCTTTCTTTCAGTTTGTTTATGATAGATCACATTTATTGATTTCTGTATGTTGAACTGTTCCTGTATCTCTAGGATTGAAGCCTACTTGATCGTGGTGGGTGATCTTTTTATGCAGTGTTGAATTCAGTGTGCAAGTATTTTATTGAGTATTTTTGCATCTATATTCATAATGAAAATTGGTCTATAATTCTTCTTGTTGTTGTTGGGTCTTTATGTGGTTTGGGTAACCAGGTAACTGTGGCCTTGTAAAACAAATTGGGCAGTGTTCCTATTGTTTCTGTTTTGTGAAATCATTTGAGGAAATTTGGCATTAACTCTCATTTGAAAGTCTGGTAAAATTCTGTGCTAAAACCATCTGGCCCTGATCTTTGGTTGGTAGACTTCTGATTACGGTTTCTATTCCACTAGGGGTTATAAATCTATTTAAATTGCTTATGTTTTTAAAAAATATTTATTTATTTATTATGTATATAGTGTTGCCTGCATGTAACGCCTGCAGGCCAGTAGAGGGCACCAGATCTCATTACAGATGGTTGTGAGCCACCATGTGATTGCTGGGAATTGAACTCAGGACCTTTGGAAGAGCAGCCGGTGCTCTTAACCTCTGAGCCATCTCTTCAGCCTTGAATTGCTTGTCTTTTCTTGATTTAAATAGATAGCTATTATACATCAAAAAATTATGCATTTCTGCCGGGCGTGGTGGCGCATGCCTTTAATCCCAGCACTCGGGAGGCAGAGGCAGGCGGATCGCTGTGAGTTCGAGGCCAGCCCTGGTCTACAAAGTGAGTCCAGGATGGCCAAGGCTACACAGAGAGACCCTGTCTCGAAAAACAAAAAAAAAAAAAAAAAAAAAAAAAAAGAAAGAAAAAAATATGCATTTCTTTTAAATTTTTCAATTCCATGGAGTACAGATGTTTTTCATTTTTTTATTTTATTTTATTTATTAATTAATTTATTTATTTTGGTTTTTTGAGACAGGGTCTCTCTGTGTAGCATTAGCTGTCCTGGACTTGCTTTGTAGACCAGGCTGGCCTCAAACTCACAGCGATCAGCCTGCCTCTGCCTCCCGAGTGCTGGGATTAAAGGCGTGCGCTACCATGTCCGGCATGAGTGCAGATTATTAAAATAATGTCCTTGTGATTCTCTTGATTTCCTCGGTGTCAGTTAAGTCCTTTTCATCTCTGATTTTGTTAATTTGGATCTTCTCTCTCTCTACTTTTTAGTTTATTTGGATAAAGATTTGTCAATCTTACTGATTTTCTCAAAGAACCAACCCTTTGTTTTATTGATTCTTTGTAGTGTGTGTGTGTGTGTGTGTTCCTATTTTAATCAATTTCAGCTCTGAGTTTGCTTATGTCTTGCCTTCTACTCCTCGTGGGTGTGATTTCTTTTTGTTCTAGAGCTTTCTGCTATACTGTTAAATTTCTATTATGCTATCTCTTCATTTTTTTTTTTTTTTTTTTTTTTTGTAGGCACTTAGTGCTATGAACTTGCCTTTAGAATTGTGTTATTGTGCCCCATAATTCAGGATGTTGTATATTCATTTTCACTCAATTCTAGAAAAGTCTTTAATTTCTTTCTTAACTTCGATATTGACCTCTTTTTATTCAGTCGAGAGTTTCCATGAGTTGTAAGCTTTCTATTGTTTTTGTCATTGAAATTGAGCTTTAATCTGTGGAAGTCAGAATATGGAAAGTTATTTCAATTTTCTTGTATCCTTTGAGACTTGCTTTGTGCCTAAGTATGTGGTCAGTTTTGAAGAAAGTTCCATGAGGTGCTGAGAAAAAGGCATATTCTTTTTTTTTTTTTAATTTTTTATTATTAATTTATTCTTGTTACATCTCAATGTTTATCCCATCCCTTGTATCCTCCCATTCCTCCCCCCGCCCATTTTCCCATTATTCCCCTCCCCTATGACTGTGAAAAAGGCATATTCTTTACTGTTTGGGTGAAATGTCCTGTAAAATATGTGTTAGGTCCAACTGGTTTAAAACGTCAATTAGCTCCAGCATTTCTGTTTATTTTTTGCCTGGATGACCTGCCTTTTGGTGAATTGGAGCACTGAAGTCTTGCCTTGTCAGAGTGTGAGGGTCATTATGTGCTTTCCTGTTTGCTTGTTTTTTAGATTTATTTATGTGTTTATGTATGTGGTACGTTGTCTGCATACATGTACATCTGCACACCAGACGACAGCATCAGACAGTTGTGAGCCTCCATGTGGGTGCTGAGAGTTGACGTCAGGACCTTCGGAAGAATAGTGTGTATTCTTAACCACTGAACCATCTCTCCAGCCGTTTGTTTTATATGAACTGGGTGCCCTTGTGTTTGGTCCATAGCTGGTGGATACAATGTCCTCTTTGTGGATTTTTTTGTTTTCGTTTTGTTTTTCAAGACAGAGTTTCTCTGTGTAGCCTTGGCTGTCCTGGACTGGCTGTTCTGGAACTCACAGGATCCACCTGCCCCTGCCTCCCAAGTGCTGGGCTTAAAGGTGTGCGCCACCACGCGTGGCCCCTGTTGGTGGATTTCTCCTTTGATGAGTATGTAGTTGATAGGTACTCTGCACTGACAAAACAAGACAATTCAAGCCAAATTAAAGTATAGAAAGCAGGGTTATTGGGGCATCTCTCCAGCAGGACCACCAGTCCCTGAGAACGAGGCCAGGGAAGTCGCCATGTGGGGCAGGGAAAAGCATGTGTGCAGAGAGAGGAGAGAGAAGAGAGAGAGATCCAAAATGGCTGGATTATATAGTGAAGAGCCTCTGGGGGAGAGGAAGCCCAGTCCTTAGGCTGGAAAGTTCAGTTAGGGACTGAGGGATGCTGGGAGAACCTGGAGGCTAGGTCCACTTTGGTTAACTAGGCACCTCAGCCACTTGCCCCGGGCCTGAATCCCGACAGTAGCATCCTTCCCTATCTCTTGTGATTTGTTTTGGTTTGCAATTATTTTGTCAGATATTAAAATGGCTACATCAGCTTGGTTCCTAGGTCCTTTTGCCTGGAAAATCTTTTTCCATTCTTTTCCCAGGTGATGTCCCTCCTTGATAGTAAGTCAGGTGTGTTTCTTAGATCCAGCAAAAGGATGGATTCTGCTTTCACAGCTCTGGATATTGGGAGCTGAGGATGGGCTAGGAGATGGGCACTAAGTGGGTCCACAGGACGGAGAAAAGCAAGAGTGCCCCGCCAGGAACTGCTTAGGCCCCTGGTAACGAGGACACAGAGTGAGGAGAGGCTGCAGCAGGTGGTCTGCTACAGAGCTGGCGGTGAGACTGGGGGATTGGATCTGGAGGAGAGGAGGGAGGGGTGAAGACCGGCCCACCTGCGTCCCTGGCTGGGGTGCAGTGGGTGCTTTCCGAGTGAGGGCAGCTCCGCCTTGATGAGGGCCCTTAGCTCATCCTGCCTTCAGGGCTCAATCCCGAAGCCAGTGGCTGGAGACCTGGCTGCACAAACGGTTCCCCGTTTACGGGGACTTGAGAGGGAGACCGGAAGAGGCTCAAGCCTTTGCACCCAGCACTTGATAGGGAGACCGGAAGAGGCACAAGCCTTTACACCCAGCACTCCATAGGCAGAGACAGTCAGATCTCTGTGAGCTCAAGGCTAACCTGGTTTATATAGCTAGTTCAGGCCAGCCAGGGTGCCCAGTGTCACACTTGCTTTCTTGTGCACGGTTTCCGTCAGTTCTATGAGATACTGTCTACTGTGCTCTCCCTATTTGTTCAGATCACCAGTGGTGCAGTCTAGACCTCAGTGTTTGTGTGTGTGTGTGTGGGGGGGTGTCTTTTATCACCATCAATTCAGTCTCTTTGCTTGTGATAGGCCCATTCATGTTTTCTCATCTATAGATTTGATATGGAATTTTTGTTTTCATTTTTATCTTTTTTTTTTAATTTTTTTAAAATTTTTTAAGATTTTGTTTGTTTTTGTTTCCTTGTGTCTTTACGAATTTTATCTGTTAGCAGATTTATTGGTGTGCATCATTCACAAGTGATCACTGTATTCCTTTAAATGCCGTCTACTTCTGTAAGGCAGGTAGTGATACCCCCAGGTCTCTAATTAGAAATCAGTTTGCCAGGTGTGGAGGCACCTTACATCCCAGCCCTTGGAAGGTAGAGGCAGGCTGAGCTCTGTAAGTTCAAAGCCAGCCTGGTCTACATAGAGCATTTCAGGCCTGCCGGGGGCTATGTAGTAAGACCCTGTCTCTAAAAGAAATTTAGTTTTAATAAGTGGCAGTAGAAATGAATCACTTGGGCCTAATAAAAGATTCTTCAGAGGCCAAGTTCGTGCGCTCTCTCTCTCCCCTCCCTCCCTCCCTCCTTCCTGCCGTATTGTCCAAACCACCCTTGCTCTGTGTTTGTTACAGGCTCTTCAGCTGATCTGCCTTCAGGGACCTAGTAAAATTGTTTGCGTCATCATCTGACGCCACCGCCTGGGTGTATGCAGCCCATAAAAGGACCTCCAGCCACCCCCAGCTCCCTCTCCCTGTTTCTGTCCTTCTCTGCCCCGCCCCACCCCCCTTCATGGCTCCATGCCTGTTTGAGGCTTGCTCGCTGCCTCTAGCCTTTCTTCAGGCCTCCTCTTCCTTCCCCCAACAAACTTCCTTATATTCAGCTCTGTTGTGTGGCGTAATCTCTCAAGGGTGCCATGGTACCCGCCCCGCTCGTATCACCATTGTATATGAGAACACTCTGCCCTTCTCTCTTAGCTTCCCAAATGCTACTACACCCAGATCTAAATGTCAAATTTTTTAAAAACAAAAGTTATTTATCTGTCAAACTGTAGTACCTGAAAATAAACTCCTATGTCTTAGCAGATATTTCACATATAGACTATCCAAAATGGTTAAATCTACAGAAACAAATATTAGCTTGGTGAGCTAGCGAGATGCCCTGCTGGATCCCCAGGACCTGCATGGTGGAAGGAGAAAACCGAGTCCCAAAAGTTGTCCTCTGACCTCCACACACGCTGTGGGGCCTGTGAGTCCACAAACAAACACTCTACACACACACTCTCTCTCTCTCTCTCTCTCTCTCTCTCTCTCTCACACACACACACACACACACACACACAAAATGTAATTTTAAAAAATTTTATTTTATTTTTTTTTTGTTTTTGTTTTTTTTGAGACAGCGTTTTTCTATGTTATCTTGGCCATCCTGGACTCGCTTTGTAGACCAGGCTGGCCTCGAACTCACATTGATCCGCCTGCCTCTGCCTCCCGAGTGCTGAGATTAAAGGTGTGCACCACCATGCCCGGCACAATGTGATTTTAAAAAGAATAGTGAAACATTTTACTTAAAATTTTTATTTTGTGCCGGGCACAGTGGCGCACACCTTTAATCCCAGCACTCAGGAGGCAGAAGACGGACGGATCGCTGTGAGTTCGAGGCCAGCCTGGTCTACGAAGCTGCTATGAGTTTGAGGCCAGCCTGGTCTACGAAGCTGAGCCTGATGTACAATGGAGTTTATGAAACTCCTGCTCCTAATCTAACTAACTTTCTCCTTTATTCCTTCAAAGCATCTTTCTGTCTGTTTGTCTGTCTGTCTGTCTGTCTGTCTATCTGTCTTTTGAGACAGTCTCACACAGCCCCAGCTGAATCCAAACTCACCATATAGCCAAGGAAGACCTTGAACTTATGGTCCTCCTGCCTCCATGTTTCAAGTGGTAGAATTACAGCCATGTTCCATTCACAATGGCTGCTGACATAATTTTCTGTCTTCTCTGCTGTAGTTAAAGAAACAAAAAAAAAGCAGAGGGGGCTGGAGAGATGGCTCAGCGGTTAAGAGCACTGGCTGCTCTTCCAGAGGTCCTGAGTTCAATTCCCAGGAGCCACACAGTGCTGTAATATGATCTAATGCACTCTTCTGTAATGCAAGTGTACATGCAAATAAAGCACTCATACATAAAACAAATTATTTTATTTTTTGTTCTTGTTTTTGTTTTTGGAGACTGGCTTTCTCTGTGTAGCCTTGACTGTCCTGTAGCCTTGACCATGTCCGACCCAACAAATAAAATCTTAAAAAAATCAAAATAAAAAAAGCAGAGCCGGGTGCAGTGGTGCACACCTTTAATCCTAGCACTAGAGAGGCAGAGGCAGGAGGATCACTGTGAGTTGGAGGCCAGCCTGTTCTACAAAGTGAGTCCAGGACAGCCAAGGTTACACAGAGAAACCCTGTCTTGGAAAAAAGAAAAAAACAAAACAAAACAAGAAAAGAAAAGAAAAAGTAATGCTTCTGGAAGTTTCTATATCTAAATATAACTTTGAAATGTCTTCACATTCCACAGCACTGTTTCGAAATGTTTGTATTGGCCTTGCCAACATCCCTAGACCTGGTTTTCTTTTGTGGTTTCTACTCCAAAGACTGAGCTGAGGGACCAATCAGTTCCTGCAGGTCTGGCCTCACCTTTCAGGAGCCAGGACCAGAATGTTGCATATCATCAGCTCATGGTCCCCTTCGCCATGGCGGGACCTGCATGCAGGGCAGCTGGAGCTCCTTGGTGAGGGCCTGACACAGGTAACTGTGTGCTGGGTTCTGCCAACTTTGGTGTTTCAGTAAGTGAATATTCACATAAGCTCTGTCTCAACCTGTTGTGTGGTCTGTTACTTCTTGTCTCTGTGAGAAATACTGGACAGGGAGGAGCACTTAGAAGAAGGAAGTTTGAAGCCGGGCGTGGTGATACACACCTTTGGTCCCAGCACTCAGGAGGCAGAGGCAGGGGAATCACTGTGAGTTCGAGGCCAGCCTGGTCTACAAAGCGAGTCCAGGACAGCCAAGGCTAACACAGAGAGATCCTGTCTTGAAAAATGAAAAGAAAGAAGAAGAAGAAGAAGAAGAAGAAGAAGAAGAAGAAGAAGAAGAAGAAGAAGAAGAAGAAGAAGAAGAAGGAAATTTGGCTCTTGATTTCTGTCCAGGGTCAGCTGGCACAGGTGCTTCTACATCTATGGAGAGACACAGAAGGGCGGTGGCGGACTAAGCTGCTCACCTCACAGCAGCCACGTAAGCAAAGCAGCCCAAACAAGACCTGCTCTTCCAGGGCACCAGCCAGTGACCCACTTCCTCCAGCCAGACCCCACCTCCTAATAACTTACTCAGCTATGAAGTCACTAACGGATCATTCCATTGGTGAGGTTAGCAGATGCTTCTCAAACAGCCCACGGCTCAGGATCGCACACACATCACACAGTCTTTCGAGGGACATTTTATAAGCAAAAAGTGACAGTTAGCAGGCTCCTTGTTGCTGTTGCCTGCCTGCCTGAGCCTGAGATAGTAGTTTCCTTTTCCTTAAAATTCACAGCTGACATTCAAACGCGGTGTATCATCTTGGCACTCACCCACAGTGACTAGTGTGACCCTATGACATCATCAACACCAACTGAGGCTCTCATCAGGAAACAGCACAGCTCACCACCCTTGGTCTATATTTGCGAATGTCTTCATAGGCTTTGGAATGTGTAAATTTCTCACTGTGACACCCAGAAGCTGACTAGCAGCTTAACCCTTCTCATTCCTGACAGAAGCCTTGCTAGCCCTCTGGCCTCTGACCTGGCCCCATCACTGATCTCCTCCCAGCTCACTAATCTTAACTCTTCAGTCCAGGACATTCCGTGACCCGGGGAGTAAGCCTTTGCTGGCAGGTGGCTGGCAGACAGATGCTAAGTTATTTACTAGGACCAGGAAGCAAAATCTTGAGCTACTGTGGGGGAGGGGAGGGAGCGGTGCTAGAATAAACAGATTTCCTTTTTTCAAGACAGGGTTTCTCTGTGTGGCCTTAGCTGTCCAGGAACTCTGTCCACAGGCCAGTCTAGACTGGAACTCAGAGATCCACTTGTCTCTGCTTCCTGCATGCAGAGATTAAAGGCCTATACCAACTCCTGGTTTTCTTTTCTTTTTTTCTTTTTTTTCTTTATTTTTCGAGACAGGGTCTCTCTGTGTAGCCTTGGCTGTCCTGGTCTTGCTTTGCAGACCAGGCTGGCCTCGAACTCACAGTGATCCGCCTACCTCTGCTTTCCGAGTGGAACTCACAGTGATCTGCCTGCCTCTGCTTTCCGAGTGCTGAGATTAAAGGCGGGCACTACCACGACCAATCAGCATTTGAATTACACAATAACCTTATGCCAGCAGTTGCTGTTGTTGTTGTTGTTGTTGTTTGAGACAGGGTCTTGAGGCTAGAGTGGTTAAAAGCACTTGCTCTGGCCAGGCAGTAATGGCGCACGCCTTTAATCCCAGCATTTGGGAGGCAGAGGCAGGCGGATCGCTGTGAGTTCGAGGCCAGCCTGGTCTACAAAGTGAGTCCATGTCAGGCAAGGCTACACAGAGAAACCCTGTATCAAAAAAAAACAAACAAAAACAAAAAAGAAAAAAGAAAAGCACTTGCTCTGTAATTGCAAGGAACAGAAATTGCAGCACCTGTAGGAATCCCATGTAACAAGTGAGGTGTCCCACAAATGCCTGGAACTTCAGCTTTGAGGGATCGAATGCCCTCTACTGGTCTCTGTACACTCACATACACACACACACACACACACACACACACACGCGCGCGCGCGCGCGCGCATGTGCCACCAAGACCCGGCCCAAGAGTACTATTTCTATGCTGAAATACCATGACCAAAGCATCTTGAGAGTTTATTTTGATTTACATTTCCACATTGTGGTCCATCATCCAGGGAGACCAGGACAGGAACTTAAATGAGGCAGGAACCTGGAGGCAGGACCTGATGCAGAGGCCTCGGAGAGGTGCTGCTTACTGGCCTGTCCTCATGACTTGCTTGGACTGCTTTCTTATAGAACCCAGGACCACCAGCCCAGATATGACACCACCCACAATGGGCTGGGTCCTCCTCAATTAATCATTAATTAAGAAAATACTTTTACGGGGGCCAGGTATGGTGGCACATGCCTTTAATCCCAGCACTCGGGAGGCAGAGGCAGGTGGGTTGCTGTGAGTTCGAGGCCAGCCTGGTCTACAATGCGAGTCTAGAGCAGCCAAGGCTACACAGAGAAACCCTGTCTCAAAAAACCAAAAAAAAAAAAAAAAAAAAAAAAAAAAAAAAAAAAAAGAAGAAGAAGAAGAAGAAGAAGAAGAAGAAGAAAGAAAAAGAAAAAGAAAGAAAGTACCTTAAGGTAATACCTCTGCTCTTCCAGAGGTCCTGAGTTCAGGTACAGATGGTGGCTCACAACCATCTGTAATGTGATCTGATGCCCTCTTCTGTCATGCAGGTATACATGCAGATGGGGCACTCATATACAAAAAATAAATAAATAAAATCTTTAAAAAAAAAAAAAAAAAAGAAAGAAAGAAAGAAAGGGAAAGAAAAATACCTTACAGGCCTGCCTATGACCCTATGACCCTATGACCCTATGACTCGGCCTAAGAGGCATTTTAATTGAGGCTCTCCCTCCTCATTGGGAGGTTGATTAATATGTTTAGGGATATACTTATATAAACAGAGAAAAAAAGGCCATGAAACAGAGAGAACAAAGGGGAGGGAGTACATGAGAGGTGTTAAAAAGAGGAAAGGGAAATGGGAAAATGATATAATCATATTGTAGTTTCAAAAATTAGTAATAAGAAGTTAAATTAAAATTTAAATACATTAAAAATTGAAAACAGAAGCTGGGCGGTGGTGGTGCATGCCTTTAATCCCAGCACTCAGGGAGGCAGAAGAAGCAGGCAGAGCTCTGTGGGTTTGAGGCCAGCCTGGTCTACAAAGTGAGTCTAGGACAGCCAAGGCCACACAGTGAAACCCTGTCTCGAAAAAAAAATATTTAAAAAAAGAAAAGAAAATCGAAAAAATAATTGAGACTTACTCCATAGCCCGGTCTGGCCCAGGATTTATGATCTTCCTGCTTTAGATTCCCAGCTGCTGGGATTGAAGACGCGTGCTCCCGCATCCAGCTGCCGGGACTGAAGAGGCGTGCTACCGCATCCAGCTGCCGCGACTGAAGACGCGTGCTACCGCATCCAGCTGCCGGGACTGAAGACGTGTGCTACCGCATCCAGCTGCCGGGATTGAAGACACGCGCTACCGCATCCAGCTGCTGGGGTTGAAGACGCGAGCTACCGCATCCAGCTGAAAACTTTCAACCAACTTCCAGCAGTCTCAGGCTAAGTACGAGGAGATATCCGAGTCACCAGACAACTGAAAAACAAATAAATAAAAGGCATCTGACAAACCAAGTCCAGCTCATGCCTCCTCTGAGGGGTAGCGCCTTTCCCTCTCTTCTATTTGGAATGCTGGAACTGGGTGACTTATAAAGAATAGCGGCTCATTTCCCTCACCTCGCCATTCCGGAGGCTGGAAAGTCTGATATTGGGGCGCAGGCACCTAATGACGCCCATATTCTGCATCACACCAGGCTTTAGAAGAAAAGGAAAGCTTGGCACTGTGACACATATCTTTTGTTTGTTTGTTTGTTTGTGTTTGTTTGTTTTTCGAGACAGGGTTTCTCTGTGTAGCCTTGGCTGTCCTGGACTTGCTTTGTAGACCAGGCTGGCCTCGAACTCGCAGCAATCCTCCTGCCTCCCTAGTACTGGGATTAAAAGTGTGCGCCACCACCACCACCACCACCGGTGTGGCACACACTTTTAATCCTAGCACTGAGGCAGAAGCGAACAGATCTCTGGCAGTTTCAGGCCAGCCTGGTGTGCATGGTGAGACTCTGTCCCAAAGGAGAGGGAGAGAAAAAGAGGCAGTGACTCACCATGTGACACCCTTGGCTGTGCTGTGGTAGCTGGAAATGGACGGGCATTACCCCTCCTGGAAGTACTGAGGACTCAGACTGAGATTTCCTTAAACTGTCCTCAAACATGTCACACCCAATTCTATAATAATAGAAGAAAACAGGAGTTAGCTTCCAGATGGAATTACCCAACATAATGAGTAATCAGACCCAGAACAAGAACTTTAAGATCTTATAGGTGCCAGATGGTGTTGGTGCACGCCTTTAATCCCAGCACTAGGGAGGCAGAGGCAAGTGAATCACTGTGAGTTCGAGGCCAGCCTGGTCTACAAAGAGAGTCCAGGACAGCCAAGGCTACACAGAGAAACCCTGTCTCAAAAAACAAAAAACAAAACAAAACAAAAATAAACAGCAACAGTATTGTAGAGGTGAATGTATACTGTATAGATGCTTTTTCTCCATGTAGCCCCTGGCTGTCCTGGAACCTCCACCCACCCACCCACCCCACCCACCACCCAACCCCACCCCACCCACTCACCCACCACCCCACCCCACCCCATGCCGAGGTCTGTTTGCTGTCCAGATAAACATTACCAAGTGTTTTGGGATTGTGGGTGGGATGTGACCCAGACAGGAATAATGAGAGCAGATGGGCTGGGATGGGGCTGGGAGATGATGGGGGGTAGTTTAGGGGGTTAGTACCTGCCCAGCCCCAGGTAAAATGAGTCTATTCTAAAATACAGCAAGTGCCTGTGGCTTTATTGTTTATGATAGCAGGTTAGATAATACCACCATAATAATTACAAGCTAATTTTATAATAAGCATTTTTGGATATTTTTATATTTACCACAATAGAGAAACCTTGTCTCAGAGAGAAAAAAAAAATCTGAGGGCTCTCAGGCTTGGGCTTAGGTTCTGGCGACATGGCTAAACAAACCAAGGTCAGCAACTATGGAAGCTGCTATGGTGCCTTCCTCTGGAGAATGGTGAAGAAAATAGAAATTATCAGCACACCATGACTAAGATGAAGCGGGGAGCCGGTGGCATCTGGCACTACGGTTCCGACATGGAAACAGTGGCTGGTGGGGCCTGCGCCTACAACACCACTTCTGGAGCCACAGCCAAGTCTGCTGTCAGAAAACTGAAGGAACTGAAAGGCTAGCGGATGCACTAACATTTGAGACATCCCTAGCCTGCAATAAATGGATGCGCTTATGTAAAAAAAAAATAATAATAAAAATTTGAGGGCTGGAGAGACGGTTCAGCAGTTAAGAGTGGAGTTGGATTTCCATTGCACATGTCAGGCAGCTCACCGCCATCTTTTTTAACTCCAGCTCTGGGAGTTCCAAAGCCTCTGGCCTCCAGGTGCACCTGCACTCACACTGCACAACTACACATTGTTTTATTATTATATTTCATTATATATTATATCATATTCATTACATACTATATTTCATGAGTATGGGTGTTTTGCGTGTGTGTGTGTGTGTGTGTGTGTGTGTGTCTGTGTGTGTGTGTGTGTGTGTGTGTGTGTGTTCTATACACATGGCTGCTCTGTGGAAGCCAGAAAATGCATGTAATTCCCTGGAACTCTTGTTCCAAATGGTGTGAGCCACCATGTGGGTGCTGGGAACCAACTCTGGATCCTCTGAAAAAGGCAGCCCGTGCTCTGCATTTCTGAGCTATTTCTCCAGACATACTTTTTCTCCCTGCCTCTCTTTTCTTTTCCTTTCTTTTTGAGACAGGGCCTCACTATGGAACCTCAGACTCACAGTGATTCTTGCCCCTCAGCCTCCCAGTTGCTAGTGCTACACTTGGGAGCCATCACACTCAGCTGAAATTTCATGGCTTTCAAAACCATGTCTCTGTTTCTTTATAAAAAGATATTTTAGCTGGGAGGTGGTGGCACACGCCTTTAATCCCAGCACTCAGGAGGCAGAGGCAGGAGGATTGCTGTGAATTCGAGGCCAGCCTGGTCTACAAAGTGAGTCCAGGACAGCCAAGGCTACCCAAGCAAACCTTGTCTCAAACAACAACAACAAAAGAGGAGGCTTCGGTGGTCCCCGATGGGGCTGGCAGTCAGGTGCGGGGCGTGAGAGTTGGGGAGTGCAATGCTACCTACTCTGCACCTTCTAAACTCCACTCAGAATCAAGGAGTATTAAAAAAATAAAAGTATGGTTTTAGGCCAGGAAATGAGGGGATTTCGTTCGTTTTGTTTCTACTTTCTCTGTGTAGACCACACAGTATCCTCCTGCTTCCGTCCATGACAAACTGCAGAGATTAAAGGTATGCGTCGGTTTGTTTGTTTTTGAGGCGGGGTTTCCCTATGCAGCCCAGGCTGTGCCCATTGCTCCCTTCTTGCCTCAACCTCCCCAGTGCCAGGAGTCAGGCATGCACCAGCACACATGCTTTATGCTGGGGTCTTGTACAGCAACAGGTAACTGAACTAAACGCTACAGGGGAAGTGTGTGGCTATGTATTGATGTACTTAAAGTAAACCGGAATACTACACCAGTCGAAGGACACTGAGTTGATTATTGCAAATGCCATACGTGCATTGATCCTGTTCCAGTACTGAACTAACAAATATAATTTCAAGACTATCCAACGAGAAAAACAAAATGTCTTTTTCTCATCCTTTTGGAAATTGACGAAAATGCCACAGGAAGAGGAGTTCAAGGGACTAAAGGAGCAGACAGGAAATTTTTTTTTAATTAAAAAGAGGCTGGGCATAATGGCACCCACCTATAATCCCAGCAGGAGGATCACAAGTTCAAGACCAGCCCAGGGCTGCATAGTAAGACCTAGCCCTAAAAGGAGGAGGAGGAGGAGGAGGAGGAGGAGGAGGAGGAGGAGGAGGTCAGAGAGTCGGTTGAACAGGTAGAGGCATCTTCAGACAAGCTTGTTGACCAAATTCAGTATCTGCAGCCCATGGGGAAGAAGGGGAGGGCTGGCTTTACAAGCTGTCCTCTGACCTCCACATGTGTCAATGCAACACACACATCACACACACACCACACATACGACACACACACACATACACACACACATACACACCACACACACACACACACCACACATACGACACACACACACATAACACACACATACACACCACACACTACACACACACACACATAACACACACACACCACACACTACACACACACACACCACACATACGACACACACACACACATAACACACACACACACACCACACACTACACACACACACACATAACACACACACACCACACACTACACACACACACACATAACACACACACACACCACACACTACACACACACACACCACACATACGACACACACACACATAACACACACATACACACCACACACTACACACACACACACCACACATACGACACACACACACATAACACACACATACACACCACACACTACACACACACACACATAACACACACACACCACACACTACACACACACACACATAACACACACACACACCACACACTACACACACACACACCACACATACGACACACACACACACATAACACACACATACACCACACACACACCACACATATGACACACACACACATAACACACACACACACCACACACACACCACACATATGACACACACACACATAACACACACACACACCACACATACGACACACACACACATAACACACACATACACACCACACACACACATAACACACACATACACACCACACACTACACACACACACACACCACACATACGACACACACACACACATAACACACACACACACCACACACTACACACACACACACCACACATACGCACATGCACACCACACACATACATATACACCCCCCACACACACATACACTACACACACCGCACACACACACCCTACATGTAACACACACACATACACACCACACACTACACACACACACACCACACATGCACCATGCACATGCACACCACACACATACATATACACCACACACACACACACACACACACACACACACACACACACACACACACACACATACCACACACACATTGTATGGACAGCATCAGGACAGCTGCTGTGGATTGAGCTAAGAACAAAACCAGCAGCAAGAAGGCCACAGCTATATTTGGAAGCAGGAAGAGCCCAACCCAGTGCCTGGGGCAGACGGTGTGATATCAACAGATGGCCAAGAGGAAGCAGAACTTCGAAACGTTCGTCTTGTCTTTTCAACCAGAAGGTGCTCAGGACTAAAATGACTTAAGGGGGGCTAGAGATGGCTCAGAGGTTAAGAGTTCTGTTTGCTCTTCCAAAGGTCTCGAGTTCAATTCCCAGAAACCACATGGTGGCTCCTGACCATCTGTAATGAGATCAGGCGGGCAGGCACACATGTGGGCAGAATACTGTATAAATAATAAATACATTTTTTAAAAAATGACTTAAGGTTGCAGTTAGGAGCTGGGGTTGTGAAGTGGCAAAGTTGGCATGAGTAAGGCTCTCTGTTTGATCCCCAGAAGAGAGAGAGAGAAAGAGAAAAAAAGAACGAAAGGCAAACTAACAAAAAAGAGATGATACAGTCAGGAGGAAATGGAACCTTTAAGGAGGGGACGAGGACATTAACTCCATCAAAATGTTCTAGGCCACAGACTTGGTATCCGTTAGCAGTGCGTGGCAGGAACAGTAGGAAGTTGCATGAGCCGGGTCGACTTCCCCTTCTCCCAGCATCACCACAGCACTCCTTCACTGCTGACTGGCAACTCTGAGGGCTTCAGCCGCTTTGTGCCTTGATCTCAGGCAGAGACAAAGCCTTTGGGGACGGGCAGTGCAGACAACATAAGGCGCAGCTGTTTGGGGCTCCCCAACAGTGTGAACATTACTCAAGTGTGGTGATGCGCACCTGTAATCCCAGCACCTGAAGGGCACAGGCTGAGAAGCTGCCTACCAAGCTGGGCATGGTGGCGCACGCCTTTAATCCCAGCACTCCGGAGGCAGAAGCAGGCAGATTGCTGTGAGTTCGAGGCCAGCCTGGTCTACAAAAGTGAGTCCAGGACGGCCAAGACTGTTACACAAAGAAACCAAAAAAGAAAGAAAGAAAGAAAGAAAGACCTACCAAATAAACTGGGCCTGCTGCCACAGGAAGTTACTAGCTACTAGCTACTCAGGAAGCTGTGGAAAGAGGAACACGGCCTCAGGGCTAGCCTGGACTCAGGGCTATTCAAAAGTATCTTGGGCATGATGGCGCACGCCTTTAATCCCAGCGCTCCAGAGGCAGAAGCAGGTGGATCTCTGTGAGTTCCAGGACAACTTGGTCTACAAGGGGAGTCCAGGACAGCCAAAGGCTACACAGAGAAACCCTGTCTTGAAAAACAAAACAAATAAAACAAACAAACACAACAACAACACCAAAGAGTATTTTGGGTGACTTATCAGGCTCTGTTGCAAAGCAAAACAGTGAGGACAGAAGTTCAAAGTCATCCTCAGCAACATAGAAAATGCAAGACCAGCCTGAGCTATCTGCCTGAAAAAGTAAGTAAATAAGGCTAGGCATGGTGGTGCCAAAAACCCTGTATTGAAAAAAACAAAAAAGAATCTGAGTTTGAGGCAAGCCTCATCTACATAGTGAGTTCAAGGCTAGCCAGAGCTACATAGAAGGATTGGAGAGATGGCTCAAGAGGTTAAAAGCACTGTCTGCTCTTCCAGAGGTCCTGAGTTCAATTCCCAGCAACCACATGGTGGCTCACAACCATCCACAGTGAGATCTGGTGCCCTCTTCTGGTGCGCAGGTGTACATGCTGGCAGAACACTGTATACATAATAAATAAGTCATTTTTTAAAATTAACGAAAAAAAGTTGAAAATCAACTTGCAACTTGCAACAACTTGAGGGACTCTTATTTAAGAAGGATAGCTGAGGTGCTGAAGTGATGGCTCAGCAATCAAGAGCACTGGCTGCTCTTCCAGGGGACCCAGGTTCAATTCCCAGCAGCCACATGCTGTCTCAAAACTGTCTATAATTCTAGTGCTAGTAGATATGATGCCTTCTTCTGGCCTCTTGGGGTACCTGGCATACATGTAGTTCATAGATGTACACACAAACAAGATATTAGATCTCAAAAAACAAATGAATACAAAATATTTTTTGAAGATTTATTTATTTTATTATTATAGATATGGTGCTCTGCCTGCATGTTCACCTGTACGGAAGAGGGCACCAGATCTCATTATAGATGGTTGTGAACCACCATGTGGTTGCTGGGAATTAACTCAGGACCTCTGGAAGAGCAGCCAGTGCTCTTAACCTCTGAGCCATCTCTCCAGCCCATAAAAAAATTTTTTTAAAAAATACCTGAGCCCTGGGTGTTCATAGAAACAGGTACTTTTGAGCTTTGTTGCTCTCATTCTCACTGTGTAGCTCTGGCTGGCTTCTGGAGTGCTGGGATCAGAGGCGTGGGCTACCACACCCAAGCTGCTTTGAGGCATTGTAAATTGCCCTAATCTAGTAGAATTGCAAACTCAAGAACAGCCTGAGCTACCTAAGAAACCCCTATCTCAAAAAGCAAACCGGCCCTAGACCAGCACGCTGGCTTAGCAGGTTTAAAAGCACTTGACGCCAAGCTTGACAACTTGAGTTGATCCCTGGGACCCACATCATGGAAGGAGAGAGTTAATTCCCGAAAGTTCTTGTGCTGTTTAGATCATGTCAATTTACCGAGAGTCATCTGAGCGCAGGACACCTCAGGTGAGAAAATGCTCCCATGAGATCCAGCTACATACAGGGCATTTTCTTAGTGATGCATGTGAGAGGGCCAGCCCGTTGTGGGTGGGGCAGTCCCTGGGCTGGAGGTCCTGGATACTATAAGAAAGAGGGATGAGCAATTCGTGAGGAGCAAGCCAGTAAGCAGCACCCCTCCATGGCCTCTGCATCAGCTCCTGCCTCCAGGTCCTGCCTAGTTTGAGTTCCTGCCTTGGCCTCCCTCAGTGAACTTTGATTCCTCCCCAGTTTTTTTTTAGGTTTTATCACAGCAATAGTACCCCTAACTGAGACACTTGTCCTCTGGCTTCCACATGTACATGTTGGTACACACACACACACACACACACACATGCGCGCACATACACATACTCAGTTACTTAATAAATAAATGTAATAAAAATAAGCATTAATAGCCAGGTGTGGTCATGCATGCCTTTAATCCCAGCACTTGGGAGGCAGAGGCAGGTGGATTTCTCTGAGTTCGAAGCCAGCCTGGTCTACAGAACTCTGTCTTGGAACTCTGTCTCAAAAAACCCAAAAAAAAAGCAAAGCAAAACAAAATCCAAAAACAACAACAACAACAACAACAAAATCTATTTAAATCTACTTGTTCCATCCCCACTGAAGGTCAGAGCAAACTTTCAGCCACTTGAGGGACCTGCTTCAAAGTCACATTCCAAAGCAACGGTCCTTATTGGAGCTGCATTGCAGTCCTCTGGAAGACTTCCCTTAGAAGCTGTCACTAGCTGACCTCACTTGGTGCTCCCAAAGGGTCTGATGCCCTCTTCTGGTTTCCTTCGGTACAGCATGCACATGGTGCACATACATACAGGCAGGCAAAATATTCATACAAATAAAACAAAAATAAATCTTAAAAAGAAATAGCTTAGGGCTGGAGAGATGGCTCAGAGGTTAAGAGCACTGACTGTTCTTCCAAAGGTGCTGAGTTCAGTTCCCAACAACCACATGGTGGCTCACAACCATCTATAATGAAATCTGGTGCCCTCTTCTGGTATGCAGGCACACATTTGGGCAGAATACTGTATAATAATTGAATAAATCTTTTTTTTTCTAGACAGGGTTTCTCTGTATAGCCTTGGCTGTCCTGGACTCTCTTTGTAGACCAGGCTGGCCTCGAACTCACAGCGATCCGCCTGCCTTTGCCTCCCAAGTGCTGGGATTAAAGGCGTGTGCCACCACCGCCTGGCTAATAAATAAATCTTAAAAAAAAATAGCTTATAGTCAGGTCACAAACTCAATTAGAAAGCAAACAACAGAAACAAACTCTATGGGCTCAGCAGGTTCAATTCCAGCACCCCCATGGTGACTCACAACCACCTGTAACTCCAGTTTCAGGAAACCCAATGCCCCTTCCGTCCTCCCTAGGCACGAGGGCACACACATGCTGGGATTAAAGGCATATGCCCCATACCTGGCCTTGTTGGTCAGTTTTAACTGTCGATTTGACAAACCTAGAGTCCCCTGGGAAGAGAATTTTAATAAGGAATTATCTAAACAAAGTTGGTGGTGCGGCTTCTCTGTGAGGGAATGTCTTGAGTGTTGGTTAGATGAGGAGACACACCCTGAGTGTGGGTGGCATCATTTCCAGGGCGGGGCTCTGGGCTCCTGAGAATGGTGACTAGAGCTGAGCATGAGTCTGGCTTGTTCTTGACTGTGGGTGTGATGGGACCAGGTGCTTCAAGCTCTGGCCACTGTGATGTCCCTGCAGTAATGGACAGTGACCTATACACCTTAAACTAAGCCCTTCCGCCTTTTTGTCAGGGCATTGGCCACAACAGGCACGGATATGGAACAGTTTCCTTGTGCAGGACTCTGAGTTCTCTCTTCCCATCTCAAGGACCACAAAGCAAACAACCCCCAAACTAAACTAAATACATTCAAGGAACTAAAGGGAACCATGTTTT